>NC_061896.1:634537-945555 GCF_905147765.1 Vanessa atalanta
TCTTCTTCTAAGTTGGATTCTAATAATTGTATGGAGGTTCGCGTGTGGTTATCGAATGGTTTCGTCACTGTTGGTTTTCGTTTAACGTCATTAACTATTGTAAAACATATTTGCCTACTAAATCTGTTAAGAGGGTCGTCTGTAATGGGTATATTTAATATAGGATTTTCTTTATCAGAATGTACAGTATCGGTCGAGGAGTTTGAAGGTGGTGGTGCATGTTCAGGGAAATTTTGTATTATTTCAGAAGGATTTACTATTAGAGATGCATTTTCAGATGGATTTTGTTCTGGAGGTACATTGTCAGGGGGATCTCTCACATCAGAGGATATAAAATCGGAGGGGTTACCTAGTAAGGAATTCAGTTCATCAATTTCGTCTATTAAAGTCTTGGTTTCTCCAGTATGTATTTCAATTCGTGAGAGTGCGTCAGCGTTACTATTCATTTTTCCTTTTTTATATATCACTGTAAAGTCATATTCACTTAGTTTTAGTCGCCATCGTGTGAGACGAGAATTTGGTTCTTTCAAATTCATCATCCACTGTAGAGGTTTGTGATCTGTCAGTATTTTGAATTTTCGTCCGAATAAATATGGTCTGAAGTATTTGGTCGCCCAAACTATAGCGAGAAGTTCCTTTTCGATGGTGCTATAATTAATTTCACTGTCATTCAATGTTCGGGATGCATAGCATACAGGTCTGTCAGCTCCTACTGGTCCTTGGGATAGTATGGCTCCAATGGCTAAGTTAGAAGCGTCAGTCGTCAAATTAAACTCTTTGGTAAAATCGGGGTATTGTAAAATAGGGTCGTTTGTTAACAAAGTTTTACATTTTTCAAAGCTATTAATATATTCAGGGTCAAAAGAAATCTTTTTACCTTTTTTCAAACATTGTGTTAGGGGTTTAGTAATTCGGGCAAAGTCGGGGATAAATTTCCGGTAGTAACCTAAGAGTCCTAAAAACTGTTTTATTTCTTTAGCTGTTTTTGGAATGGGATATTTCTTAATAGCTGCGATTTTATCGGGATTAGGCTTTATACCATCCTTACTTATGATATGTCCAAGGTAAGCTGTTTCGAGTTTGAGGAACTCTGATTTATTCATTTGAATTTTAAAATTCGATTCCCTGAGTCTTTGAAATACTTTTTCTAAATTATTCATATGTTCCTGTAATGACGTGCTAAAGATTATGATATCATCTAAGTATACGAGACATATTTCGTTTTGTAAACCTCGTAAAACGTTATCCATAACGCGTTGGAAAGTAGAGGGGGCGTTCTTCAGTCCCATGGGCATACGAAGAAACTCAAAATGTCCATGCTCTACATTAAAAGCTGTTTTCGAAATGTCCTGAGGGTCCATCTCTACCTGATAAAACCCACTTGCTAAGTCAAGAGTAGTGAAATAATTACATTTACCTAATTTGTCAAGGACGTCATTGATATTTGGAATAGGGTATTTGTCTTCTATAGTTTTTTCATTTAATTTACGATAATCTATTACGAGTCGCCATTTTTGTTTACCAGAACAGTCATTCTTTTTCGGTACCACCCAGATTGGTGAGCTCCAAGCAGAGTCAGATGGTCTAATTATTCCTTGATCTAACATTTTAGTTATTTGGTCCCTAACTTCCTGCCTATGTATAAATGGATAGCGGTAGTTTTTCGAATGCACGGGTATTTCGTCAATGGTTCTAATTCTGTGTTTAATTTTGTTAGTAAATGTTAACGGTTCGCCTTCGATGTAAAAAACGTCTGCATATTTAGAACAAAGAGCTATTAGATTACTTTTTTCTTCGTAATTTAAATGATCCGTTCTCAAGCGTGATAGTACTTCTTGTCGGCGTGTCGTATGTCGGGTGCATGTGTACTCAATATTAAACAACTCAGCACTCGCCGGCCGGTCTAAAGATAATATAATGTCGTTAGGTGTTGGGTTCTCTACCTCTAAATAACCACGGCTATTATTTACTGTGGTAAGACATTCATGGATAATACAATTGCAAATTAATTGCTCTTTAACAAAAACTTCTCCATCCGGGGAGTTAATAGGAATGCGAATTAATTTTGAAGTTCCGGCTGGGATAATGTCCTCGTATAGATTAACATTGCGAGAGTTATACATACTAATTGGATTTGAAGAAGAGCGAGTAATTAAGTATCCATTTTTTAAGTCAATTTTAGCCTCCCATTTCGTTAACAAGTCTAGTCCTATCAGTCCGTCGAAATAGTCATGGAATTTATAAATGAATAATTTAATGTCTTGAGGATCCCTAAATTCGTCAAAGCACGGTAATGTAATAGAATACTCATTCCTACTTGTCGTATACACATTAGTCACTTCAAATGGATCGTAGTTTAATGGAAAATTTGAAAAATACTTTTCTACAGCGTGAGGGCTAATGAAAGATTGGTTTGCACCGGTATCTATTAAAAGTTTAAGCGGAGGGTTTTTAATTTGAATATACGGTAATTGTCTTTGCGTCTGTAAGTTTAATTCTATTTTGGTTTGGGTGATTTCTGATCTGAATGAAAATCCTGATCGGTACAGATAGCTTCTGACTGTGGTTCGGCTTCATTTAATAAACGGTCATTATTCGTATCGTAATAAGCAATAGCATTATCGTAATAGTCGGGTCTGTAATTAGTATTGTAGTAGTCTTCAGGTTCATTGTAGTAATTATATTCCTGTTCATAGTAGTAATCCGGGTAATTGTAATATATATTATCATACGGCAAACATTCGTTCATATTCATTTCGCGAGATTTTAGGTAATTTGTAGGTGGTGGGTTACCCGATTTACGCCAGTCATGTCCAGTCATTAGGGTATGAGGTAAAGGTCTGGTATTAAAACTCTGGATTCCACTCATAGGCTTTGGCATTGAATTTTGAGGGGAATTATTCCTAGGTGACAAACGAAAAACATTACTGCGTGAATTATAATTAGGCGGTGGTGCACTAAACATCTGTTGCGTTTTTGTATGCATATTATACGGAGGTTGATTTCGATTAAAATTAAATTTAAAAGGCTGTGGTTGTTGTATAGGACGTTGTCCTACAGGCGCTGGCCAATTAAATATCGGTGGTTGAAAGTTTTGAGGACGAGATTGTGAGAATGGAATGGGTTGCATTTTAGGGGTCGACTGCTGTTTTAGTCCGTCTGTACGTTGTTGTAAATATGTAACATTTAATTCCTCCTGAACATATTCAAGAGCTTTTTCTATGGTCTCGGGTCGCATACACCGAATTCGTGAACCCAAAGGTTCTTTTAAGCCGCGAACAAATGCCTGCATAGTAACTTTTCTGTAAAGATCGCGTTTGGCGTCGATCGTAGTCGGTAAAGTCTCGTGAAGTGTAACGTATGTCATTATCGTACTGAATAGCGTTTGGCAATGGCTATAAAATTCCTGAGGTGTCTTATTTCCTTGTACGGCTAACGAGAGGTCGTTGTATAAAGCTGTTTCGTCCCGTTGGTCAGAAAAATTATTAATTAGTGAAGTTCTGATACCAAGCCAACTATCTGGTATGCCATTAGAATTAATAGTAGCGGCGGCAGTACCCGTAATTTTATTTAATATCCCGTTTAATAGACACAAGTTAGATAATTCGCAACCAGGCGCGGTGTTTAAATATTGCGTTACAATTTGGTCACAAATATTAATAAATCTCGTAAGTACATTAGGGTTTCCGTCAAAGTCGGGCACAATCCTAAGAATTTTATAAATGGTGTCCGGATCTTGAGACATATTAGGATTCGTATTATCTAAACCTATTAACTTAGAATTAAATTTTAAATTTAAATTTCTGTTACAATCTAAACTACGACGTCGGGCCTGCTGCGATGCAGATTCCCGATATCTATGAACTCTAGGGTGATAAATTTTGGATTGGAAATACAACTAGGATAAGAGCAACACGAGAAAAGTTCAAATGTACTCACATATACTTCATTTCTGGTTTCTCCTCGTGAATCGAAGTCTGGATTCGCCTTCCGGTTCTGCAGCTGGTCCGTAGATTCTGGATACTAGTGATGACCTAACTGTCCCTATCTAGTATCCTACCGACTGCGCCAGTTACGTTAGCTACAGTCGAAAGGTCGAAAAAAAACCAAAAACTAATTTAAACTTATTTAATTAAAAGAAATTACAATAAAACTTATTTCCTAATTAGCATGTCTAACCTACTCGATGTAAGTAATTGGAATGAATAAAAATAATATTTAAATTATAAAATCACATTTGCAATGTTACACTTAGTTTGGTTCTCACGATGAAGGAATCGCTGCATCATCAGTCCTCTTGATGTGTGTGTACGTAACTAGTTCGTCAATATTATTCATTTATAAAATTCATATTTTTCTTTTACAGTTCCACCAAACAAGATCGCCATAACGGGTATAAAGGATCACGCAACACAAGGCACTTTGCTTACTCTGATGTGCAAGGTGTCCGGAGCACGTCCGGCTGCGAGCATCGAATGGTTCAACGGCACGCAAAAGCTCACTCCAGATAACCGTAACATACAGGTAAGCTCTGAATCGCGTAGATATATATTGTCATTACTTATATAAGTTTTTCTTAGGATACGTACGAAATTTGAACATGCCAGACATTGAGAGTGTCAGGTTCGAACTCTTTCGCGATACCATACGACAGTTGCTCCTTTAAGACGTTCACATTCTGAGCTCTATCATAAGCCATTTTCAAGAGTGTCACAATTCTCGGCCCGTCGCGTTACACACTCAAAGTCAACAGGACTTACTTGGTAAGACCTTTTGACACACTTTTTTTATGTCAGAGGTGGCAAACGAGCAGGAGGCTCACCTGATGGAAAGTGACTACCACCGCCCATGGACATCTGCAACACAGGGGGGCTTGCAGGTGCGTTGTCGGCCTTTCAGGAAGGAGTACGCTCTCTTCTTGAAGGTTCCCAAGTCGTATAGGTTCGGAAAAACGGCGGTTTTTCCAACTTAAGACTACGACGACCTTAAGAAGTGGAGGATCCATAAACGTAAACCAATCTGGAAAACCCATAAATTCCTGTAGTAACATTACTTCTATTGGCATTTACATCATTTCTGCTCTCGACTCCCTTGTGTGCGTGTCGTGTACAGCTTATACTACTGTGTGGCTTCGTGTGTGAGTATCTGTATGTTTATTTTATTACTTACATTCTATGTTTTTATGTATTTTACACCATTTTTTCACTATAAATTATTACCATAACCGATGCGCCCTTTCATTTGCTGGACATCCCGTGACGTCGCCTACGTACGTCTTTTCCAATCGAATTAGGAACAAAGATAATAAAACCTTACACTTACGTATTTACTAATATTGTACACTACTAAGAGTTTATGATTAATATATATTTATTTATAATACAATACTATTACACTTAACTATTCATATTAACTTTAATTTTACTTCCAGATTTCTCATAACAGTTTCGTGGACGTTCAAAACGCCATTTTTTCGCAAATCCATAGTGAATATCATAGATTAATCAAGCCCTCGACCAATGATATCGCGTCAATTTCCTGTCAAATGTTGTTTATTTGACTTTTCTCCGCTTATGGTTGGAATGGAGTTTACACTCTTTATAAGTTTATAATAGAATCGGTATTTTAAGTAAAATATATATTTAATTATTATTTAAATCGAAACTTGGCATTGTAACAAGTATTACCACATTTTAAGGGCGACATTAATTTCATTTGCATTTGGGTAACTGGGTCATTATTATTTCCCTGATCAAACAAATTGTACGATATAAAGGACTGTGTTTAAAGTCAACCCGAGTTCTCTTAAAATAACAATTTTAAGTTTAATTACTGACTAATTAATAACGGGACGAAGTTTTGAACAAATCGACAACCATTTCAAGGTACGTTGGATTAAACGCTTACTACACTAACCTTTTTAAACGCGCGTTTTATTGCTATAGTAATGTTTTGACAGGAACAGTCATTTAGAGTTACAGTAGGGCTTGTAAATATTATTTCATTACTGGTCAATACTCTTGACTTCTGTTTATGAAGGTAAATATCATATTGCTTTCAAAATCCGACCCACACAGGTTTCCTTACGTCGTTTTTGTTTACATCTGTGCAATGATGACACACAAATTAACAATTTGATGCTTGTCTGGGTTTGAACTGACTATCCTTCTCCCTACAATACATTACCAAACAAAATATGTGGGTTTATATAAAACATAAAATACAGTACCGTCACGGGACTGATGAAAGAATGATTAATAAATATGGAGCCAAATAAATAAAGTAAAGTTCACGGGCATCAAAGGCACGCGCACACAAGTATAGAGCGTCATATAACAATGCGTTCAGGGTGCTGATTGGGCTGCCGCGATTCTGTAGTGCATGCGGGATGAGCGCAACCCTAGTGCGTAAAGTCAGTGGCAGTACCAACAGCATACTAAGCATGGTCGCCAGCAGACTTGACCGCTTCTATATCGATCACTGTTTATAATCTCTAATTTCTTTTTTAGTATTGTCTATTGCACTAACACTAGTACAAGATAATTGTTATTAACAAGATTTACATATAATCTGAAATAAATTATTTATTATCCTGGCTTGCCGTGACGGTATGAGAGTCGGTCGTACCCCTAATAAACGTTTCACAAAAAACGCAATTTGAAATCACCAGTGAGTGAACATTACATCTTAAATGGCGAAACTTTTCTAAAATTAAGACAAACGCATTTGAAATAATTAAATTAGGGTCCCGCCAGCCCCTTCGTGGAACACCCGAGCTCGCGGAACCGTGTCATCTAATTCGGATTGATTAATTAATGAATCACTTAAATACTTTATTTTGCAATGAAATTATTTCATTTGAAAGTCTAAAATTATAGAGTTTCATGTGATGTATTATGAAAATAATTTACATAATCAGTGTCTATATGTTACATACTGATATTACTAAGAGATGAGATGGCCCAGTGGTTAGAACACGTGCATCTTAACCGATGATTGCGGGCTCAAACCTAGGCTTGTACCACTGAACGTGGCTTGTACCTTCCACCAACCCGCATTGTAGCAGCTCAAAAACTTCTCCTCAAAGGGAGAGGAGGCCTTAGCGCAGCCGTGGAAAATTTGCAGGCTGTAACTGTAGTATTACTAGTTTTCGTTGCTAAATCCATTTTTGAGGGGGGGAGGTGTTAGATACGATACTGTCTGTACTGTATTGGTGGACAACGTGTTAGCAAAATTATACGATAATCGGGTGAATAGTTAAGACCCCCAAGGAGTAATAAACACATAAACAAACTCACTTTCGCATTTATAAATATTAGATGTCCTTTATTTGCGGTATTATTCCGTAAAACTCACATCGTTTTTCACTCATGGAATGTTAATAATCTACTTACACCTATCAGTGACGTAGCTAGGTAGGCAAGGGCCCCGGTGCATAGAAAAAGAATCGGGCCCTTACCCTCTCTTTCCACCCCCCTTTAACTTATCAAAATTATTATATTATATAAGCCTTCAAAATGCGCCTGAACTTTTTGTTTGGTCACATACTTGTACACTATGATATGTCCTGCGTTGTTAGCTGGCTCCCTTGAGATCCCTTGAACCTTTTAAATGTTTCGAATATTAAAATCAATGTCGCATACAAATTTCTGAAATGTATTGCGGTGAGTATCGAGTTTTTGAACTTTACGCTGCGTATTGAAACTCGAAATGTATGTGATTTCATTCAGGTCAAAATTGAACACTATATTTTTTTTTAAATCGCTGTCAAAACTTTTATCGCCGCGTTTACCCAGCAGATATTACATAACACATTTTATCTACCAAGATAAAATTGTTAACAGTTTGAAAAATTCAGTTTTCTACTTTCATTTATATTATTAAGGCAAATAAATTAAAAGTAAAAAAAACTTCTACTGTTAAGTTGTAACGTCATATCACATTTGACATATTTAACACAATTTATAAGATATAAAAGTTTATCGCGAGATTTATGTACTTGGTTTGAAAATTTCTATAGATAAAATTATTTACATCAAATTATTTAATTTACTTGTTTATCTACACGAGTAAATCTAACTTTAATTATAAGTAACGTCACATTATTTTTCGAGTTATGTTAGTTAATATGATATTGTAGGAGTGCATTAAAAATAATTTGTCCGCCATCTTGGGTATGCCACCATGTTGGATTTAGAATGACGTCACACAGTTGACCGTGCATTGACATCATAACTAAACGTGTATACAAAATTTCAGCTCCATCGTTAAAGGTATCTGCTTCTAAATCGAGTTGCAAGATTTCACGCGCACATACTTACATTGCAAGACAAATAAATGCTTTTAAAATGTCTCATGTTTTAGATTCAACAAATAAATTACATTTTCATTTTTAAAATAAAATTATTATTAGCCATTTTAAATTCTTTACTTTCATTGATCTCGCTGGAAAAACCTACCTACGAGTTTCTTAGACATATACTCCATTATCCATTTATATGATATTAGCTGTGCCCGCGACTTTGTGCGCGTTTGAAATTAACAAAAACAATATTGGCTGCGCGCGCTACTAGATAATTCAGTGTGACTTTATCATTATTTTATATATAATTCTAAAATAAAACTAACCTAAGTACCTACTTCCGCTACCTGCTAGTGAAAGTCCCGTCAAAATCGGGCCCAGCCGTTCAAGAGATTAGCCGGACCAAACAGACAGACAGACAAAAATTGAAAAAAAAATGTTATTTTCGTATATGTACCGTGTATACATACATATGCATTTAGTAAAAAGCGGTTATTTTAATATTACAAACAGATACTCCAATTTTATTATATGTGTAGACAAGAGCTTACCTGCATAGTAGTTCAATTTAAAAAAAAGTACAGCAAACACTATTACAACAATTTTACGAATTGTACTTACAGCCATATCTGGACTACGGCTTAAAATTAAAAATGAAAATCGGTATTAACTGGTCACTTCTTTTCGTTTCTTTAATTCAAAAATGGAATCGAAACAACATATTAACAGCCAGTTGTATATAAAACGCTATACATCTTAATATAAAGCCAAATGGCTTGGCCGGAACGAATATTACGCGGTCCAAGCACGCCACCCACCTGCAACTGGCGACAAGGAACAAGAAATGTATGGAGATGTTCTCACGATATTTTTTATAATATATTTATATATAATTGCATTAATTTTAATGTCAGTAATTATACCTCTGTACTGGCAAAGTCCTCATTTCCTCTTGAGGAGAATGTTTGGTTTGTAGATAAATATATATATAATAAGGCATATCAATTTTAACCATTACTAATGAACCTAATATTTGTTTTTCATTGTATATTTACAAGTTCTAGACACTGGGCTGTCTCTTTTCCTTTATGAATTATGTGATATTTAAGTAGACATTTCGATATTCAAATTATATGTCCCAATGTTTGTCCAAATTTTCTATATTCAAAAACTATTCTCCAACGTTTGTCAAATTGGTCATATTTACGTTTGTCTTCCGATACAGCATATATATATAACATAATTTTATCATTAAAAAAATATATATTTATTGGACAAACGACAAGATAAGATTATTATTATACAATTTTAAGACGTCTCCATTCTTCTCATTATTCCAACCCCACCGGCCGTCGCCAATAAGTCAAATTCAATAACTTCCACAAATGAAACGTCACACTTCGTTTCTCACCGAACGGGGTTTTTACTTGGAAGCTATTTATCTGAATTTAATCAAAATTGATTAAAACCATTTTAATCAATATTGTGAGCTCAATATTGAGATTGTCTTTATCCATTTAATAGCGACACTTCGTACGGTTAAAATTCATAAAATATTATCCCTATTTCACCCCCCTTAAAGTTGAAATTTCCAATAAATATTTTTCAGTGAGTGTCTACGTCGCGAAAGGAGTAACTATGCTAAATTTCAAGTCAATCGGACATATAGTTTCAAAGAACTCATGTTTTTTTTTTTTTTATATATGTAGGCGGACAGGCAAATGATGGTAAGTGGTCGACACCGCCCAGACAATTTCGATGTAATAAATGAACTCCTTACTTCGCCAATGCGTCACCTTGGGAACTAAGATGTTATGCCCTTTTGCCTGTAGTTATACAGGCTCACAAACTGAAACACAACAAAGCTGAGTTCTGCTGTTTTTACAGTTACAGTTTACAGACTACATTGGTACTGTAAGAATATGCCTTACATCAATGCAGCACAAACCTTGGGAGCCAGGATTTTATGTCTCTTAATAATTTGATGATAATGGCTTGGTGGTAGGGCTTTGTTCAAGGCCGTCTGGGTAGGTTCATCACCCACTCATCAGATATTCTACCGCCAAACAGCAGTACTCAGTATTCTACCCCCAAACAGCAGTAACCAGTTGTATTCTGGTTTGCAGGATGAGTAAACCAGTAAAACTACAGTTAACGTTATATCTTAGTTCCTAAGGTTGGTGGCGCATTGGCGATAAAAGAAATGCTTAATATTTCTTACAGCGCCATTGTCTATGGGCGATGGTGACCACTTACATCATCAGGTGGCCCATTTGCTCGTGCGCCAACGTAGGACAAATGGCCAGTACCTACGATTCTGTGTAGAAGAACTTGCACAAGTCCGACCACAGAGTAAAAACTAATATATTTGTGGTATCTACAAATCAACTATAGCTTTTTTTAAAGTTTTTTATTGTATTAGTTTCTTGGTGAATATTTTTTGGAACGAAGTTCTTTTACGCGTAGAACTGGAACTGAACTGTGAACTGGAAGAAATCTTCATTTAAGAAAAAAGCGTTATACCATCTCTAGGCGACTTTACACTGACTGTTTCTTATATAACAATATTTTAACATTTCGTTATATTGTTTTAATTCACATGGTATTTTAGATAACAATTGTATTTCTTATCATTTAATTATTCTCAAACGTTGTTGATTTATTTCATTGTGTCTATTATTTAAAACATGATTTATAGGGAAAGGAACTTCATTCCAACGGCGTCCCGGCGTTAAGTTGATAAATGTTTTTTTTTCAGGCAAAATCACAATCGAAATTTTTAAATTTCGAATGACTATGTAAATTTTTTATTATACTTTAATTATACTCTAAATCTTTGTATATTTTATTGACTCTAAGCCTACTCACTTTTATTTATTAGCTTTTACATATCAGCATAATCTAATTAAGTATTATTTTAACTTAGATACCAAGTCAGTAAATTTAAACATCGTGGAAGAGATAATAAATAAAGCCAATTATACTCAATACTTGATAACAAAGCTTGGATTTATTTTTCTTTATGTTTGCTTTAATATTCTAATATAGCAAATATACGAAAGTCCTTTCCAACGAAATATAAGGTTATACATAAATACACAACTGATCATCACAAGCATACACTTCCCACGCCCCCCTCCCTTTTCACAAGCGAATGAAGTCGCAGTCAAAACACTATTTGTATATCTTATAAGTTAATAATACCAAACTGAGTTCTATAAATATCAATAAAGATTTTTTCTTAAAGTTTAATCTTCGTTTATTGAGTTATTACATAATCAAGGCGCAAACAGTTTAATTAAAAATATATCCCTTAAGCGGAACCCTCTACCCTTTACTGTCAACTTTAAATATGAATTTCTTTAAGCAAAAACTTTAGGTCCTTAAATAAAATTTAGCTAATTTAAGTGGACATAACAGGTTGGTTAACAAGAGACGACAGGATCAAATCCAAACAAGCAGCTTAAAGTTAGTAAAAATCTTTTACTAGGGCTTTGTGCGAGTCTGGGTAGATAGCACTCAGTCATCAGATATTTGGCCACCATTCAAAGGTGAGTGGGCCAGTGTAACTACAGGTGCAAAAGACACAATATATTAGTTCCCAAAGCTAGTGGCTTATCACTAAAGAAGAAAAGCTTCATGATCGTTGAGAGCTTGAATATCTATGATATTCATTATGGATTTAAGAAAAAATGAAGTTTTGAACGTTGACGAAACTGTTATCGGAACTTTGGAAGTAAAATTAAACGACATAAGTAATTAAGTGGAATACTGTTGTATTATAAATAAAGATATACTTTTCAAGAATTGTTAGTGGTGCACAAATAGCTGAG
Organism: Vanessa atalanta; assembly: GCF_905147765.1. Classification (NCBI taxonomy): domain Eukaryota; kingdom Metazoa; phylum Arthropoda; class Insecta; order Lepidoptera; family Nymphalidae; genus Vanessa; species Vanessa atalanta. The sequence goes on from NC_061896.1 coordinate 646,673, forward strand.
CTAATGAAAAATCGCACGGAATACGTAAATCTAATGTTTGTTTTCTTCAATTGGAATAATGTATAGGGATGTATCTTATATTCACTAATTAAGTTGCATGACCCGAGATGGCCCAGTGGTTAGAACGCGTGCATCTTAACCGATGATTTCGAATTCAAACCTAGGCAAGCACCACAGATTCTGCATGTGCTTAATTAGTGTTTATAATACAGTGTTCTCGGCGGCGAAGGAAAACATCGTGAGAAAACCGCATCTTTCTAATTTCAACGAAATTCTGCCACATGTGTATTCCACCATTGGAGCAGCGTGGTGGAATATGCTTCAAACCTTCTCCTCAAAGGGAGAGGAAATTACAGGCTGCTAATGTTAAATTGCATACGGTTATGGCTTGCTTATTATAAAACATTTGAGTCTCGTCCATTATGACACACATTACCGAGTCGCGTAACAAAGATAGCAAAATAGTTTTCTTTATAAACTTCTTTGTGATTATTTTAATCGAGGACATCTCTGTAAATGTGGCTCGTTACTCATTCTCTCATTTACTTCAAGCTGCGCAACTTAATGTGCAGGCGCGTGTCATAGGATCTAGCGATAAATAAACAAACTAGGTAGAGCTTTGTGCAAACACATCTGGGTAGGTACCATCCACTAAACAGATTATCACAGTACTCAATATTGTTATGTTCCGGTTTTAATGGTGAGTGAGCCAGCGTAACAGGCACAATGGATATAACATAATAAATAATAATAAATAAATATTGGACAACATCACATACATTACTCTGATCCCAATGTAAGTAGCTAAAGCACTTGTGTTATGGAAATCAGAAGTAACGACGGTACCACAAACACCCAGACCCAAGGCAACATAGAAAATTAATGATTTTTTCTACATCGACTCGGCCGGGAATCGAACCCGGGACCTCGGAGTGGCGTACCCATGAAAACCGGTGTACACACTACTCGACCACGGAGGTCGTCACATACTAGTTCCCAAGGTTAGTGGAGCATTGGCGATGTGAATATTGATGAATATTTAGTGACTTACCATCAGGTGGTTGCCCTTATCAATTAAATAGATCACATTGATACAATCAAGGACAATCATGTATAAGAGAAAGTGGTAAAGATAAATTACAACATCAATTTTCCTTAAATAGTAAATTTCAATCTTATGGTAATCTTTACTAATATGATAAATTCGAAATTCACTCTATCTGCCAGTCTGTCTGTTGCTTTTCCACAGCGAAACTACTTAACCGAAATTTGAAATACATAAAAGGACATCTTTTATGCCTGCCTATGCCTGCGCGACCAACGTTTTAAACACGAGCGTAGCTGTAAGTAAACATAAGATAAATTCTACAAATGTTTTTCAAAATTTAGACTGAAATACAAGACTTTGAGTTAAGACGATTTTTAGATGTGAGATTTCAATTGACGTACTCGATACCGACTGGCATACCGTGATGGCAAACGGCTTGATGTTGGTATGACGTCATACCTCTACATATTCTGCCTTGTTGCTATACAATATATAAATTTATGTCATATTATCATATTCATTTATTACTATTATTTTAATAACTATCTTTAAAAATGAAACCTTATTCCACTGTTTTAATGAATTATTATTGTAAATGTTTGTGTAAATTGTACACATAATAAATAATGAATGTATGTTTTTTATCTTTAATAACGATCTATTATCAAGACTATGACGTATCAAATTCAGCCAATGATAAAATAGAATATCTAATAACGCTACCTCACATCGCTTGCGCCAGAAATATAACGGTTTTTTTTGTGTGAGATCCGGGAAAATTGCCCGATTCCAGTTTTTGTTGTAGACGTTCCACTAACCGTACTTTATTACAGATACTCAAAAATAACGACTTTATTTGAACCATCACATAGACGACGTTTTATTCCAAAAGAAATATACTTTAAACACATAGCCGTTGAATCTTTATTATTTAAGATAAATTCCATTTAAATTTTCCACGTTTTCAGAATGTAGATTATATAAATAGATTAGATGTATAATTTAATAACATAGTTATGTTAATAAAAACAATGAAATGGTTTATCTTAAATTTATACCATTAAACAGAAATACGGAGCCTGTATTGATCCTCTACATAGCACGTTTAGAACTAACTCCACTACGCGGCTCAAATACAGTTTAGTGGATACTTTTGAATCGTCATTTAACAAACTATTTATAGTAAAGCTACCACCGGTTCGGAATGTAGATTCTATCAAGAAGAACCGGTAAGAAACTCAGTAGTTACTCTTTTTTTTATTATAAATACAAATTAAGAATTTAACCCACAATCATTAGACTAGTCATACTATAGTTAAAAACAATACTCTAAATGTTATATTCTGGTTTGTGAAGTGAGCGAGTTAATCACAGAGACAGGGATACATAAATATTTACTAAATCGTTATAGTTGGTTATAAGATATAGTTTATAGGTCTTGCAGTATCAATGTTTAAGAGTTATTTTATTGTTAACCTACTGAAAATATATTCAAATGCTATAGTTTTTTCTCGCTCCTACAATATTTTAATATCAAGTTTCAATACATTCGGCATTGCTGTCTCTCTCTAGGAATTGACATTACATTAACAGCCTGTAAATTTCCCACTGCTGGGCTAAGGCCTCCTCTCCTTTTGAGGAAGGAAGGAGGAAGGCTTGGAGCATATTGCACGCTGCTCCAATGCGGATTGGTGGAATACACATGTGACAGAATTTAGTTGAAATTAGACATATGCAGTTTACCTCACGGTGTATTCCTTCACCGCCAAGCACGAGATGTATTATAAACACAAATTAAGCACATGAAAATTCAGTGGTGCTTGCCTGGGTTTGAACCCGAATGAAATCATCGGTTAAGATGCACGCGTAGGAGTAGCTTGTCAAAAACATTCTATTATCAAAACATCACTAATTAGCATATTTTTATGGCTATACAGATAAATCGATAATAAATGTAATCAGATAAATAAGTATTACTTTAGCAAGTAAATATAGAAAGTCTTTTCAATATGAGAACATTAATCTAACATGTCTTGGTGTCTTTAATTAACCATCCCTTTGCACAGGAAATTAAATTTTCCAACCCGTTATATATATATTACTGGAAGCGCTCTCTCGGAACGTTTGTAAATATATAACTAATATTTTTTATATATTATGTTCATGATTAGTTTTAATTAAATATATTTATATCGAAATTAAACGAATATAAAAATGAACGGATATAATATATATGTTACTGTAAAAGCTCGAATTAAGGTAAATCTTAAGATTTTCCAGTAAAACCTAAGATTACAGAACTTAACATACAGACCGATAAAGAACTGATTCGAATTTGATGATATTTGGTATGATGCAATTTTGAACCCCAAGGATGGGCTACCATTTTATACCTAAAACCTACGACCGCAACATAGTATAAATTATAAAATATACATTTAAATGTATAAAAGTATGAACCGCTATTTTTATAACGTTTTCGTTACACCGTCAATTTCATGGAATACTTACTGACGACAGTTTTGACAAGGCAAAATAAAAAAAAAATGTCCGAACGTTCGTGTATTTTTATTTTGTCTTAATATACAATGGAATTTCATTGTTTCGTTATTTTCGCAATCAGAACCGCACTCGTGGTTTTGATTGAGAATAATAAAAATATAAATCATAACAAATTGCATTCTTTGTCGAATAAAATTTAAAAAAAAGACTGTATTTTTTGGCGCGAAATTTTTATTATGTGTTAAATGATTGGTTTTTGTTAGTAATTTCAAAATATAAACATAAATACTTACAAGTGATAATTTCATAACATACAAATCCAGATCAGACGTCCTCAATTTTATTGTATTAAAATCTATTTGTCACCCGCGGCTTCGCTCACGCTGTAGGTGATGGTCGTCGTCGTAGAGTTCAATCTTGCATCATACCAAATTCGGTTCAGTTTTAGATATATATAGAATAAAGATATAAAACTAAATATAATATAGAATTTTCTGGAACAATTGTACACATAAAGAAGAATTTAAATAAAGGTTAATTTTTATTTGTCATCGTACAATTAATGAATTTTACGTGTAAACACGAGAGTCAAATCTCTTATCAGCGACAATGAATGCGACATCAATTTTCTCTACATCGCAAACGGTGGTGAATTAGGTTGGTGCAATTTTTCATTCTGTCACCGACGAGTTCTTTGAGATGAACTGATCGACGTGCGCTAATTTACCCCATTCTACCCTAAGGGGAACTTTAGATATAAAAGTTAATATCATATAGCATATATATGATATGAGTAATAGTATATAATAAAACTTTTTATATTTTATTCAAGTAGGCATTATAAGCACGAATCGTGATCGCAATGTAAATTCTATCAAAACCCGGCAATAAACTCTGTAGTTACTCTTATCTAACATTTAAAATACCAAAGGCATGTCAGTGAAATACAATTAAAAAATATAATATATCCCGCCTAGAAGTCAAAATACCTGTGAATAAAATAGTGGACCTAAATCAAAGGTCGTGATTATAAGCTCAGTGAAAGTCCATGTGTTATTTCAAATGTATCTCATGCTCAATGATTAAAGCAACATTGGCAGGAAACCGATATGTGTCAGATAGGTTTTTGCTACGTGTATCATCGTGGCTGGAGAGTAGAGTTTTCGGATGCACTCCAAGTATTCTATTAAGGAAAGGCTTTTTAGTAACAATGGGACATTAACTTACTACTTATATTAATAAATCCCGTGTATTACTTATCAAGAAATACCAGGTGGTATTATTAATAATAGATAATAATAACACATTTTTTACTGATACACCAAGCAGCACAAAACAGTTCCAGTATAAAAATAATGGAATGAGCTGATGGTAAGTAATTACCACTGCACCACCAAGGTCTTTTGTACCTGTAGTTACACTGGCTCAAATCTAAACAAATCAATCCTAAATACTGCTATTTCACGGTAGAACATCTATCACAAAGCGCTACCACAAAGTAGTCTTGTTAGATAAAAATGAAAATCTGCTACGGATACTGTATTAAGTTAGTCTGAAACAGCCTTTATTCTAGAAAATCTAGCAAAACGCGTCCCTCATCATTAATCACTCGGGTTAAAAATTAATTTTCTTTTATAAAAACTTCCATCGAAGCAATCAATTTTCTTCGATAAATTATAATAGACTAATTTTATTAATTACTAAAGATGGTAGAGAAAAAATTTGTTTGTTTATTTACAATTTCAACACTAACCATACATATAAGTAACAGGTGGTTTTTTATGATATCGGTAGGCGGACGAGCAAATGAGCCACCTGATGGTAAGTGGTCACTACCGCCCATAGACAATGGCGTTGTAAGAAATATTAACCATTCCTTACATCAACATAACCTTGGGAACTAAGATGTTACGTCCCTTGTGCCTGTTACACTGGCTCACTCACCCTTCAAACCGGAACACAGCAATACTGATTACACCACGCTAATTTAATAAGTACATTAATCAGGGAAAGGAGCCCACCTGAATTGTAATACCACCATTATAAAATATTTTAACCATAACCTACATCACTAATGTCACCAACCTTGGTAGCTAAGATGTTATGTCCTTAGTTCTTGTAGTTACACTGGCTCACTCACGCCTCAAATCCGAACACAACGATACTAAGTTTTGCTGTTTGATGGTAGAATATAATACGATTAGTGGATAGCGAATACTTACCCAGATGGGATTGCACAAGGCTCTACCAAGTATGTTAAACATTATCAAATATATTTTTTTTAAAAAGATATAATAATAGGCAAATTTGTGTTATGAGTTCATTTTACACAAAAATTAAGTTTTAATTAATATCGAATTGCTACAGCGTAATTCGAAAGAGATATTATAATTATTAATTATAAATGTACATAGAAAAAGATTTTTAGTCAAAATTTTAAGCTCATAAATATGGAAATAAGAAATTTAAATTTAATTTTATCATGATATGAAATGAAATATATTTTGATTCAACGTATATTACCAAAACTATCAAAAGTCAAAACAATACATAAATAACCTAACTCTAAAAATATAACGTTGAAAACAGAAACTGACTTTGACAATAAAAAGAAAACGAAAATTTCAAAGAAAATGTCGAAACACTAACAACAGTAATACAATATAAATACAAAACATTTGTGACTTGAAAATACCTCGAAATGCAGCCTACTATCGTAATCGGATTAAGGCGTAGTGATGTTTTGATATCGATAATATATTATATCGATAAACTATTTATGTATCGAAATTTGTCGGTGTTAGATTAGATTGACGTAAAAATGTTTATGATTGTTGAAATTGTCGGAAAAAAATATGCTGACCAATCAAATATAGAAGTGTGAATAGAAAGATTTAATATATTATACTCATCTTATATATATCTTTTTTCCAACTAGTATATTATAATTGTAAATACCCCAGTATTTACTCGCTTCGACATTTGTTTATTATGCCCAAAGTTTTACCAAATTTTTTTCATCATTAACTAAACATGATATTTTATTCAATTATTTTAAGCCTTGGAGATGCAGTTTTTCTGAAAAATTTAATGATGTGTGTGAGTGTGATTAAATGATAATAATTTTAGTATGTACTTTTTTTAATAAAAATGCAAGCCAAAGTCGAGGATATCTTTTTGAATGCTGATATATTATGTATCCGATGCATTTGATAGAGTATCCAATTATTCGTGGTTATGAAGCTTAGCCGATCAAATACAAAGCCGTACAATATAAACAAACCGTACAACCCGTACAGTATAATACGATGGGAATGATGTATGTGGAAAATGGGATGTAACCGGAATTTGTTATAGGACACGGAAACGTCCACTCATTAAGATGGAGAACACTATTCATTTATAGTAACAAAAAACATTAAATAATAATCATTCGGAAATTGAATAATCCTAATTTTTAACCACCTAAAAAAAAACAGTTCCTGGCCGTGAACTTCTATATACTATATAAACTTCGATAAAACTATCGACAAATTTTATCGACAATCATCCATCCCTATGGAGAACAACAAGAAAAAGTAACAAAAAGTCGGCCAAAGTGAAATTCCAACCAATTAGTTCCTTAAAAGCGTTGAAAAATTCTCAATGGAAAATACTGTAAACGATATTTTCATGCCGTGAACATTTATCTAGATTATTTTAAGAGTATAGTGTTTACTAGAATTGTATTAAACTCAAACAGGTGGTCATTTTAGGGTTCTGTTATCAAATAATTGTGGTTCCCTTCTTCTTCTTTGAGTGCTTCTCTAACTAGCGAAGGTATTGTAGTTAGTGTCGTATATGCCTCCTTATTTATTGCGAATAAACCAGCTAAGTGGTAATCGTAATTACCAATGTTTTCTAGATGGTGAGCAGCCAAGATTATCTTCTACGACCTACGCTCTTTATTACGTAGCCTTTAACCATCAACGATTACAGGACTTCATATATTTCGTGTCTGATGTGAAAATGTGTATCTTTTCTCGTCTGGACACTAGCACTGATGAAGCAGTCTTCATCCAGTAGGCCGAGACTGCTTCCAGTAAGATCATAAGATCGAAATGGCATCAAATAGAATGTGACATCATGGTTTTCCAGAAGCTGATTGTCTTGTTAAATTAATTCTTGATCTTCAGCTGTCATACGTAGACGTAACTATATGTAATTGATTAAATATCTATATTAATGTATATCATCAAATTGATATAAATAAAAATTGGTATGCGTATATTTGTCTTCTATGTCGGTTTGTTCATTAGCCATCGATCTGACTGTAATTTATTTATTTTATTTTATTTATTCATTTTGTCTCAGACATAGTACATATTTTAATTTTAGTGTTACATGGCAACCTTATAATTAATGTTAGTAAAAAAATATATATATAAAAGGAAAAAAAACAAAACAGAAACAAACACATAAACAATAATCGCCATTATTAGACAGCATGTAGCAGTATCCAGTGGCGCAGTATTTCCGAGTCCCAGCGGTCAACCAGTGCACACAGAATGCCGTTAGAGCTAGTTCGTAACCTTTGAAGCGCAGATGCACTCCTCTTGCGAATAATAGTATAAAAGCTATCAACACGCCTCTCAGCAAACATTTCGGAGGCGCTACAGTAGCGCGGCAATCCGAACAGCACTCTGAATGCATTGTTGTACTGAACTCTCAGAGCGCTGTACGCGCGCTGCGTATACTTAAACCAAAGGCTGCAGGTGTAAAAGGATTGGCAATATGCCTTGTACAAGAGAGAGAGCGCACTCTCGCTCCAAGTCGTCGTCATCGCTGAGGTTGTCTGAAACCCAGTGACCCAGATACTTAAACCGTTCTACTCTTCTTAAAGCAGTGCCAACAAGATATAAAGGTGGAACATTAGTATAAACTTTCTAACCGCCTTTAAACACCAGGTGTTCACTTTTTTTCGCGTTGTATCTCAGTCCCTGGGCACCAGCATACCTCTCACATATACTTAATCATTTTCGTAATGAAAATCTGTTAAATTGATCTGTGCTCCCCGGATCTGGACCAAAATAAAAATATATTATTCTTTGTACGTTTAGTCCTTCAATATAATCATTTTATATAGAACCTTATTCTACCCTTGCCGACCCGAAAGGGTTAGTTAGTATAATTATATATGTAAACATAAAGTAATCTCACACAATAGTACAAACGCAGATACAAACAAACATACAATAAATAATGCAAAGATATGACAAGGCTTCAACTTGAAAAAAACCCCGCACATAAAAACTATTGACTTATGAAATAATTCGAGTATTTCAACATATATTAATAATGTCAAATAACAATTTTGCACAAGATCATAAATCAAATAACTTCAAGTGTTAAATGAACTCGTTGCTTCGCGGGATTCATTTAAACGGGAAACCCGTTTACTTCCGAAACGTAATTCTGTTTTAATGAATGTCGGATACTCTATTCTACATTAAATACACTCTAAAAACAAAGAATGTTATTTTTCATAAATGATACGGATCTATACAGAGAACAGTTTTTCAGTCTCTGTGTGTCTTTTTAAAAAAACAAATTGCTTGAATGCTTGAAATGGAAAGTAATCAAAATAATTTGTATTTTTGGTTCGTGTGCAAAACACACTCTTACGTGGAGAAGAGACGAATTGTATTGAATACGCGTTACGCTGCGTGCGTGGAGTAGAGAGCAAAGGTAGAGAGCACCTCTTATGCCGATAAGAGAGTTACGTTACGCGCCAATGGATTTTTCACATCAATAAATAACTCAAATAGGTTTTAGAGGTTCTTTGTGTGCTACAAAGATGTTTAAACATAATATAAATACAATAAGGCCTTGAAACATAGTTTTTTAGCTCAAAATCAATATCTTAATACACAATTAAGTATACTTATACTTCTTGGAATCTAGTAATGTAAGTAACTCTTCCTTATTGATAAATACTCGATAAATATATACGGGGTTATTGGTTATTCGACGTATTTGCGTTAGGAGGTAATAGGGGTGATTATTTGCGATAATTTTAACCCCCATATGCATAATGTAAAAGTGAACCATTTTTGAGTTATCACTTTTTTTTTTTTTTTTCAAAATAAGTCAAAAATGCAACTGAAAAAATTAAAAAAAAAAAAAAATATCAATAAGAATCTATTTTTGTCTCATTTATAAAAAAGAACAAACATTGGTTATTTGTCAATATTAAAACAATAATTATCGGTCCAAATTTAAAAATGCGAGACGAAAAACGATATTATTTCTATCGTATCGTACCTGTATAAAAACTGCTTATTGACCCAATCCGGAGTCTCAAGTCTTATTAGACCAATGAGGTCCTGAGCTACAGATAAATACGTATTGTATAATAAAATTGACCACTGGCTAGATTATAAGGATCTTTTAAATTGGCGATGTACTAGGCTTTTTCTTGAAACAGATTTAAATTTATACCGAATTTTATTTCCAAAATTTTATATTTAATTTATAGAAGCAACGGCTGTTATTTTAATACTAATAAATGTTTATATATATATAAACCTCATAGCTCAATTCCTTACTGCGTTTAGATAAAATTCATACAAAAGATTCCGTAATGAACATTCCGTCATTGATAGTCAATCAGGACTAAAATATATTTATGTATACATTTTAATAGGTTATCCAGTCAGTCCTTCGCTGACGTCAGTAAGTCCCAACCGACGCTAAGATGTTTCACTCAACAAAAGGCTTAGGCACAAAATTATCCTAAGGCCTCTGACTGGCAGTGGAAAATTTTCAGGCGGTTTAACTTTTAACAGATGATTTCTTTCCAAATTAAATGTTACTCTTATCTATAATACTGTTTTCTTTGTTTCATGTTCTGCTGAGCAGCTTAAGGAATTCGAATCGGTAAGTAGTTACTCTTTATATAAACTAGCCTTAAAAATAAAATAACGATTTATTATTTGGATAATATATAATTTATTCTTTATTATAAAGTAAGGGCCCGTAAACGAACTGAGCTATAAAAAAACAAGATTGATTCTGGTCAAAACAAACCGCTTCAATGCGCTTCGGGCAGAATTTGGTCCAAAACATGCAAGTTTCCTGCCGCGAGACCTTCACGGCTTACCAAATAATATATCCTGTATATTAATCAATATAAACACTCATTGTAAATATTTGTATGTTTCAATTACATTACAATGTCCTGATACCACCTGGTACCACCATAAAGCTACCACACAAAAGTCATAAAAACCCATCCTTTTTTAAGGTTCATTAAAGATGACGACCTCCTTGGTCGAGTACGTTACTCCGAGGTCCCGGGTTCGATTCCCGGCCGAGTCGATGTAGAATATGTTCAATAGTTTTCTATGTTGTCTTGGGTCTGGGTGTATGTAGTTGTCACTTCTGATTTTCCATAACACAAGTGCTTTAGCTTAGCACATTGAAATCAGAGTAATGTATGTGATGTTGTCCAATATTTATTTTATTTATTAAAAATACCTTATTTATAATAATCCAGTAATCATTATATCAACAAATACAGTCAGCTACTTACCCCCACAAATTAATTTGAAACTTCCCTCAAACGAGTTAACATTAAAATAATGAAGTAACAACAGAGACACATTACACGCCCACATCCCTTATTGTTTATGCATAACTCATTAATTGTTATCTAAAATGCAAATACTTTGACTAAACTTTGCCATGCTATCGCTGGAAGAGATTAATCTCAATTAAATTCTGAAATTGGTAATGTTTCCATTATACTAATGGTACCCTACATACACATACAAGTGGTACACGTTTACTCGGTGATAGGGCTGTGTGTGCACTCGCCACAGAATCTGCGGCCAAACAACAATACTTTGCAATGTTGTTATGTATCAAGTTTGAAGGGTAAATTAGTGTTACGACAGGCACAAGGACTTAGCATCTTAGATCCAAAGGTTGATGGCGCATTAACGATGTCAGCGATGGTTATTATTTCTGACAAAGTCGATTGGACGCAATGAACACTTACCATCAAGTCGCCTGTTTGCTATTCTGCTTACGTACTTTCAATTAAAACATGTAATAAAAGTATAGACGCTTACGCCTTCTGTCCTTTAAGATCTTTTGCGAGTTTGTGGATACTCATATGACAAAATTTCAACCGACACGTGCAGATATCTTCTTTCTCAAGATCAACGTCTACTACTTATCATAAGTTGCTCGATTGATGGATCCAATGGAAATAATCCAATGGAAGTTTTTTGAACAGACGATTGGCGAATCATTGACAAATGTTTCACAACCTACAAATGTTATGTAGAGATGTTAGTTCGATAGTGCTGTCTTCTTCCCTCGAATTTCAAATCAATGATGTCAAAAAGAGTAACAGTATTAGCAATTAAAAACAAGGATGAAACAATTTATGTTTTACTAGAGATATAATAATTACCATTCCTGTTTATATTTCAATATAAATCTCGTCGTTCTTGAATCTGTCACGTCCATAAATTCTATATCCGCAACAAAACTTCGTAAAGACAGACTGACAGTTCAAAATTGTTAAGAGCCTCAAGGGTGCGCAATTAAAATTTTATACCAACAACTCGGTATAAACTGTAGGCCGCATTAAATACTAACTTTTAAATTGTTACATTTCTTGATGGTACGTCAAAAACAATTTAAAGGAACACTTCCCACTTAATGCAGCTTTTGTTTGGGTTTAATTATTCGTATTAAGATTTTACACAACTTAATTTATTACATAAGAGCATGGTTTACATTTGGTATCACCAAAAAAAGCCGATTTTTGATCCTAGCTAGATTTAAGATCGGTACATTTTATTTTACTTAGTATTCCAAATTCAAACATATTTTCTTTTGTTAAGATGACGTTTTCACTATTTTGCAGATAAGCATTACAGTGGAGAAATAAATTATTATTAGGGTTCTTGGGAACGCATATTTGTACAAAGTTGAAATAAATACCAAATATGCGGTCACTTGCTGTCAAATAATCAAGTCTCTTATCCTACGCAATGCAAAGATAGTGCCATTTATGACGTATTTTCCATACATTTGCAAAGGAAATCAAAATCTACAGGGTACTTTCCGTTGATGTAGAATCATGAAATTTGCCAAGAAGCAATCAAAGTCAAAGTCAAAGTCAAAAATCTTTATTCAATATAGAAGTGTTTGCACTTGCTTATTGATTGTCAAAAATCTACCACCGGTTCGGAATTTAGCACCTCGGACCTGAGAAGAACCGGCGAAAGAAACTCAGCGGGATATATTTTTTTTTCATTTTTTTTAACCATTTTCCATGTAGGTACAATGATAAGTATATATTAGTTGTTTGAAACAGCCTGGAGGCGATCATTTCATTCCCAAGGTGTGCAGTCAACTAAAAAGTCATTAGTGTTGTAATATCCTTTAGCACACAAACGCTCTTTAACGACTCTTTTGAATTTTATAATTGAATAATTTTGAACGTTTTCTGGGATCCTGTTGTAAAAACGTATACATTGCCCCAAAAAAGAGTTACTAACCCTGTGTAATCGGGTACTTGGAGTAACAAGTTTATTCTTGTTCCTAGTGTTAATAGAATGTACGTCACAATTTCTGGGAAAATCATTTATGTTTTTGCGTACATACATAACATTATCAAAAACAAATTGAGAAGCGACAGTCATTATTTTAATTTCTTTAAATTTACCTCTTAACGAATCTTTTGGGACCAGGTTATAAATTGCACGAATAGCCCTCTTCTGCAGTACAAAAATAGTATTAATGTCAGCTGCATTACCCCAGAGTAGGATGCCATACGACATTATACTATGGAAATAACTGAAGTACACAAGACGTGCCGTATCCACATCAGTCAAAAGTCTAATTTTTTTTACCGCATAGGCTGCAGAGCTAAGTCTATTCGCCAATTTATTTATATGGGGGCCCCATTGGAGCTTAGAGTCTATTGTCATACCAAGGAACTCTGTTGATTCTAAAACATCTATCCCCGTTTAAACGTACACTCGTTTTGACACATCTTACATTGGGAGTAGTGAATTTAATACATTTAGTCTTTTTACTATTTAACATTAAATTATTAACACTAAACCAATTTACTATTTCAGAGAGAGTATTGTTCACATCGTCATATATCGAAAGACGTCTTTTTATTTTAAAAATTAAAGAAGTATCATCAGCAAACAATACTATCTCGAGTTTATCACCTAGGAGATGTGGCAGGTCATTTATATAAACAAGGAAGAGAAATGGTCCAAGAATTGATCCTTGAGGGACCCCCACAGTAACTGGAGACCCGGGAGATCTCTTTCCATTTACATCAACCCTCTGAATGCGATTGCTCAGATACGAAATCAGAAGACTGAGTGCAGTGTCCCTAATTCCATAATGACGTAGCTTCCTGACCAAAGTTTCGTGTTGCACACAATCAAAGGCCTTAGATAAATCACAAAATATCCCTAAGGCATCCTGTGACTCCTCCCAGGCCCTGTAAATATTTTTAACGAGCTCAACACCAGCGTCAGTTGTCGAGCGACCCCTTGTAAATCCAAATTGTTTCTTGTGTAGCAACTTGTTATTGTTAAAATGTACTAGCATTTGATTTAGTAATAACTTTTCAAAGATCTTGCTAAGAGTTGGTAGTACAGAGATGGGCCTATAGTTGTTGGGGTCTGATGTACTACCTGATTTAAATATTGGTAATACTCTACTATGTTTCATGAGGTCAGGAAACACGCCACTAAGGACACATTTATTAAATATAGTGACAAGGTAGGGTGCGATTACATCAATTATTGAATTGACTACCTTGACAGAGATCCCCCACAGATCGGCCGTTTTCTTAATATCTAGTGATCTGAAGGAACTTATTACATCACTTACACTTACTGTATTAAATTTAAAGCTAATATTACATTCTTCCACATGGTTTTTTAATAATGATTCAGCAACGGTAGGAGAGGAATTTAATGAGTTAGTTGTCGAAAATGGAATGTCAGCAAAAAAATTTTCAAAAACAGTTGCAACATCCCGATCTGAGGAAAATAAATTGTTGTCAATAGATAAGCTAAAGTCGGAGATGTTATTTTTGACTCTTCCAGTTTCACAATTAATAATTTTCCATGTCATTTTAATTTTATCAGGTGCCTCAATAATTTTTTTTTTTATATGCAATGATTTAGCTGTATGACATACACGTTTGAATAGTTTAGAGTAGGCACTAACATAACTGATAAATGAAAAAGACCGGTTGTATGATCTTTCACTATAAAGTTCATACAACCTCTGCCTACTCTTGTGAATTCCGACAGTCGCCCAATCATTAAATTTAAGAAAATTCCTAGAATAGACTGTCTTGGAAGTAAATATGGCATTAAATTCTGTTTTAATTAATTTAAAAAAATTGTTATAAAGCTCATTAGAATTATCATTTAATTGTAAATATGAGAGCTTTGCCATGATATTACTTCTGAACTTCTCAATTCGATACAAATTGATTGGAACAAATGTCTGTTTTAAATCCTTAGCATTGTTATTTATTTGCGAATTAAATGAAGCCAACTGTCCACAATGATCAGAACTTAACATATTTATAATACATTTATGATTAGGTACACAGTTGGTAAATATGTTGTCAATACATGTTCCAGTGGATTCAGTGATTCTAGTTGGCTCTAAGAATAAGTTAATGAGGTTATATGAATATAATAATGATCTGAATCTAATACTTGTGCTACAGTTTTCTAATAAATTTATGTTGAAGTCACCACAAATAAAAATATATTTACTTGATCCAGATAATTTCAATAATGCACTTTCCAATATTTTCTCAAATGCTTCATATAACCCGCTAGGAGGTCTGTATACGCATACAACAATGACATGCTCAAGCTCTGCACAGGCTATTTCAATAGTCTGCTCAATAGAAAGGCTCACAACATCCTTACGTTCTTTAAATTTTAGATTTTTGTTAATAAGTATTAATGAGCCACCACGTATAGCTTTTTTTCTATTGAACATACTAGCCATCTGGTGACCACTAAAGTTAAACATAAACTGATAATTTACAAGCCAATGTTCTGTTATACATAAAATATCAATGGCATTACTGTTTATGAATAACTCAATTTCTAAATCTTTTCCTGTCATTCCTTGAATGTTTTGGTGCACCAGGTTTACAAGTTTACTATTATTATTGTTTTGATTATTTCTAATTTTAAGATTTAGGAATTTATCCAAGGTTAAATTATCAATATCTTGTAGAACAAATGGAGGAATGAACCGAAAAACGTAAATTTGTTGTTACATAAGTGTCTGTTTATCTATCCCTTTGGTGGTACGGAACCCTCACTGATTTATCAGACACTATTTAATATTTTCTTCTAAAATAGGTACATTGGTATATTTCTCTCTAATAGTTTTAAGTTGATTTTTTGTATACACATATTTTATGTGTATTATATAACTATGAATGTTTTTCAGAGCGACAAAACATTTGAAACACAATCGAACCTGACATTCGAAGCGACGCGTTATGAAAATGGAAGAAAATTCATCTGCAAGGCTGTGAATGACGTCATGCTGGAGACAAAAGATCATCCAATACACGCAACTCTCGAATTGGAGATTTGGTGTAAGTATATCGTTTACTTTTAAAATAAGCCAGACAAAATCATGTTAAGGAGAGGGTTTGGAGCATGTCTGATCCATTGTGATGCGTCAAATGTAAGCGTTAAATATTAAAATAATTATAGTATCATAAAAAAGGCCTATTATTGGACTACTTTTAGAAGTAGGCATGAAGTATTATGCTCTGTGATCTAGGGGATCTGATATGATTCCCTCTGTTGTTTCTTCTCTCAATAAATAATAAATAAAAAAAAAAAATATCCCAGATTTGATCATGCATTAGATTCATATTTGATTCCACTGAACCAATTCACCAAATCTAAGCCATTACGGATTATCGGATATAAATATTCCAAAATATTCATGCGGGTTTTACGGTGTTTATTTTTACTAAAATATACATACTTTTCTTTTACTAAAATATAGACACGATAGCTCGAAGAATACGAGTGACATAAGAAAAAGACAGAAGCACACTTTTAACTTCCATACTCCTAACTGCCGCAGATAATTTATCGGTTTGAACCCAGGATCTTGGCATGTACAGCCTTATAGGCTAACGACACGTAGATTATATACACTATCATTAATAGAAATCTATTTCAATTTCAGATCCTCCAATCGTCCACGTTGGTCCACCCAACATCACAGTAGTTGAAGGACAGAAGATTCTTCTTAAAAGCGAATACGAAAGCAACCCATCATCACTAACGGAAGTTATATGGTAAGTTTCAGATTATTTATTGTACATTGTAGCCCTTGTGAGAACGGAATTACAGTATTAAGTGGTTCCGTACCTCTAAAGGAAAAAAGGGACCCTTGTTTTCGTTGTCTTGTCTTGATTGACAGAGAGAC
This sequence comes from Vanessa atalanta, assembly GCF_905147765.1. Taxonomy (NCBI): domain Eukaryota; kingdom Metazoa; phylum Arthropoda; class Insecta; order Lepidoptera; family Nymphalidae; genus Vanessa; species Vanessa atalanta. Next base: position 663,741 of record NC_061896.1, read on the forward strand.
GTCTGTCTGTCTGTCGATCAAGAAGCTTTTTTTCAGGAACGCGTAATTGTATAAAGTTGATATGAATACCAAATTAAAAATAAAAATACAAACTTCTAAGTCTACGCGATCAAAAGATAGGGAATCAAAATTTATAGAGTACTTCCCATAAATTTTGATTTTAGAATTTAGAAATTTATCAAGGAACAATATTTGTTGTTACATCATTGTATCTCTCAGTACTGTGTGATGGCTTGGAACCCCTCAGTGCACCACAGCCATATCACGACGCCCACGAAATCAAACCTAAAGAACAAATATCACCGACTTCAGACAATGTAGTACAAAGTGCATATTACTTTTAAATAAAAACAATCAAACGATTTTTAGTTATGTTTGAAATTGGTGTTTATTTTAAACTGGACCTTGTTTTTAAAATGCAAAAAAAAATCTATCAATATATTAAATGTCAATTACTTTTACTTTTGTCAAAGTACTTTTGATTTATGACATAAGAGAGGTTTAATTTCAGCAAACTCGTTATTTGAGAATAATATTTGACCATTAGATCCTTTTCTAAAATAGTCATATGGCATTTAAATAAATGAAACTAACCTAACTCAACCTACGTCTGGATTTATAGAGGTCAATGGTCAAAAGTCTAATCACGAGAGAATTCACAAAGAAAGAAACTACAAAGGAATTAAAACAATAGAAACGCATTACTCTCCACAGTTTCCTCGGCTCGGATAAATAGTCGATTCTAATCTAAAAGCGAGTAATAAAAACATCAAAGTGAATCCCAACGTATTAAATTAAATACATGCGCTAAGTTCAGCGGTCGGAGATAAATTTCAAGTAATCGTCTTAAAATAAAGAATAAAGAATCTTATTTCTCGCTCGGTTGGAACGTAATACGTAGTTGCTTTAGAGATCCTTGTCTATCGTGAAAATCCATCTGAATGACAATAAAATTATATTATTATATGTTATGGTATCATGAGTACCAAAACTACATTTATAGTGCGTTTTGTGTTCTCCAGTAATTTGGAGGTACCTTTAAAGATTTTCATATACAACTTGAATTTTTGTGCTTTTGGTAGTGTTTTTTTTTTTAATAATTAAAATAAAAAAAAAACCTATCACATCACATTTCCGATCACAGTCCATCTGGGTAAATACTACCCACTCATCAGATCTTCTACTGCCAAACAACAGTACTCTGTATTGTTGTTGGTCTGGTTTGAAGGGTGACTGAGCAATTGTAGCTACAGGCACAAGGGTCATTATATCTAACGTAGTGGTAATTCTTTCACATACACATTATTTCCTCACTTATTAATTGATATTCTTTTCTCTTCGTTACGTAAACATTTTTCTTTTCTCTTCATACCTATGAAGAGAAAAGAAAAATGTTTACGTATTCGACTAATTTATAAATTATAAATCTGGTCAAAGCCTAAGAAAACATACGCTACAATAGCACGAAAGCTTATTCCATTCAGCAGTTGCAATACTGCGTCACACGTTATGACGTCAGAAACGTCGTAACGTAAAGTTCAGAGCTAATTTTTTGTCATCATTTTGCAATCCGAAAATTTGGATTGTGATAATGCCAAGCAATTTAAAAAAAAACGCAAGCTCATTAAAATCACACAAATCAAATCACAGATAAGATACAAAAAAAGTACGAACAGCAAATCTGTGGAGATATACAATAATAATATTTATAAAAAAAAAAACATTGGTCAGTCAGTTCGAATCTGTTGGTCTATAAAAATATTTATACATACGGGACACTCATTATAAGCAATAAAACTAACTTCAACATCGCAAGTATATAACATATTCTTTAAGTAAGATGATTGGATATCAGCCTCTTATTTGAGGAGATACTGGAGAACTTTAGCATATCTTAATAATTTTTTTCTAAGAAAATACTAATATTCTTTGAAGCTAATAAGTATTAAATATTAAATTTTATTAGAGAATACCTAAGAATTATGATGGATATATTTTTATTTTAAGCTAATATAGTCTATATACAATTGCCTGCCTCGTTGGTCTAGTGCAGTGATTCCCAAAATGGTGTAGGTGGACGGCCAGGTGTCCACGGGAGACTTGCTGGGGGTACGTAGGCGTAAATTAAAAATGGGGGTCCATAAGATGTTAATGGGGGTCCACGAAAATTTATCTGCTTTTGATAGTAAAGAGCGAAAATGTACGCATAGTTTTTATAAGGGCCTACCTAGATTGTTTTAAGTACCTAACTAAGCAGATAATATTTTAATAAGGCAAGCGACTGTTACTTGTCCTAACTTGCGTATTCGATATTACGTACAATTTCATATACAGACTTGCAAAGCGATATCCGCCTGACAATGCTTAATGCTTGTTCAGACATGAACTTAATCACCACTATTAATACTTGATGCCAAATGTACATACCCCTTATTTTTTCTTTTCTTCATCAGTTTGAAATTTAGTTCATATTTTAGTGTTTCTCTCAAACTGTGGTTACGGACACATGCCAATAGGTGGTCCACAAGAAAAATAAGTTTGGGAACTACTGGTCTAGTGGAACACATGGAACACTTATCGTTCTGGGTTCAAACCCTACGATGTACGATAGAGTGTGTCGGATTTGCCGTCTCGTCGGATTATGGTAGTAAGGGAATGGAGAGTACACTTTAATTTGTGAACACATCTGTGCACTATAATATATCTTTACATATAATTAGGAGTTAAATAAATCAATCCTCAAGATTTAGACAAAGTTAGTATAACCGTCTTCGGGCCATTATTTTCAATTATATTATAGAATTCGGCATAAAAGAATTAATGTAAAAAAATAACATCAGTTTTGAATTCAGCTAAAGGCATAGATGAGTTCAAAACTTGTGTTATAAAAAATAATAAATAAAGTACACAAATTATATAAATGATAAAAGTTTTATGTTAATATTTGTTTAGGCTCAGGGTACATAAATATAATTGTATATAATTATTACATGTTCATTGATTTTTATTAAAAATGAGTAACTACAGAGTTTCTTACCGGTTCTTCTCTGTAATATCAACATTCCGAACCGGTGGCAGCTTGATATAAAAATTAACCTTGTTAAATGACGATTCAAAAGTGCGTGTAAGAGCCTACTTGAATAAAATAAAATTGATTTTGATTTAGAATCAACGATTGAAACGATCTTTAATTAACATGATAATTATATCTAGTGAGCCATCTCGCGTCCAGGGTTTGTGGGTTAATTAACTCGGAAAGTTGGATATGGCTTTAATCTCGTTATTTGCATCTGAAGATAATTTATCGAATCTAACATGAATTTTCTGCTTGTGTTGTATTATGAGGGTTGTCTTAAAAATTTTGAATTTTTGGACTTTTAGTAAACCTGATATGATACTGATTTGTAAATAGAATATTCAAGTCCTAAGTACAATGTTTTTTAACATTTCTTTCAGTTAAATGTCAAATGGTAAATATACATCAAATTTTAAATTAAAACAAAGAAAACTAAATAAGAAATCAAAGTTTAATAATTAAACAAAACTGAATAGAGGATAATCTACCTCAAAATTTCATTGCAAGAGTTTTATTTGATTTTAAATTCTCAACTCATTGGATCGGTTTCAATTTTTCTAATATCACTTCTCGCCTCAAACATCTTAAGATGAAATCAAATAATCCGAATGAAAATCGTCTTTCGTTCGAACTCAAAAATTGCGGCGAAAGTTGAAAACCCGCTTCGTGTAACACAAATAGAATTGTTCAAAGCGTTCGATACTCTGGACCACACGAAGTCATATAATATTTCTGATATTAGCTCAATTGCTATTTCCAAATATTGCCGTATATTAATTGACTTGGAGGTAAAGCATGATTTAAAAGTTCTTGTAAAAGCCTGATAGTCAAAGTCAAAAGTCAAAGTCAAAAATCTTTATTTAATATAGAAGTGTTTACACTTGCTTATTGATTGTCAAAAATCTACCACCGGTTCGGAATTTAGCACCTCGGACCTGAGAAGAACCGGCGAAAGAAACTCAGCGGGATATATTTGATAATTATCTGATACAGGTTACTGAGAGATAGTTTGATTATTTCCTCGACATGTATTATTTTTATTTTCTACGCAATGTAAGTGTAATACTTAATCACACCGATAAATTCAAGTTTAGTGTTCCACATCTCACTTCAAGTTATTGAGAGCCAAGAAGCACAGAAACCAAATTTAATTATAAAAATATTTATTCGTATATATTAATATACATCTAAATATGCGTAAAATACACTTGAAATTAAAGGTGCTTTAAACATTAGATCGACAGAAAGACTAGTAACTACAAAATTTTTTTTTTATATGTATGCATCTTGGTAGAAAATGGGCTATCTGGTGGTAAATGTCCACCTATAGACAGTGATAGTGTCAGAAAAGTAATTGTCTCTTACATAGACAATGCGCAATCAACCTTCGGAACTAACTAACTAATGTAATGTCTCTCGTCCCTGTAGTTTCACTTGCGCTTTCAGCACTCATCCTTCAAACCGGAACTCAATAATACTAAGTATTGTTGTTTGGCGATAGAATCTGTGAACTCTAATATCAACAATTTTAATGTAAAGGCATCGTTTAAAACTTCTATTACTTTATGACATTTTGAAAAAAAAACTTTTATACCAGAAATTTAAAGAATTGTTAAAAGAAAATTTTGTTGATTGTCTTAACTATACTTATGCATTTGTTTTACTGATTTATTTTCATTTCAATTTCAGGTTTCGCGACGGTAAGAAGGTGAACGTTAATAATTCGCACTACCAGGGCGGTACCATCGACCAGCACTCGCTCATCATTCTCGACGCCAGTGGTGATGACATGGGAAATTATACCGTACTTCTAGCCAATACGGTCGGAAACGGTACAACGAATGAAACTATCAGTGTCAATGTTCTATGTAAGTATTAAGCCCAGGTATACTTGTCACTACAAAAATATCTACATACTAATTGCTGTCGACTCCGAAGATTCCGACAATATGAAAGATCATTCGCAAAGCAAAATAGCTGATAAGTCTCATTGTATAGAAATGAATATCGCACTGGAAATTGCTCTAGGTGCCCAATTTGTTATTAGAATCGAAGAAATCATTTTAATTAAACGTATACTGAAAATATTTTTTCTTTGCCTAGTCGCGGGGCACTAGTAAGCTGTTCTAACAAAAAAATCCCCACATTTAAAGCATTTCTATTATATTAAATGATTCTAAGAATTGATCTTAATATATTTTTTTTAATAGTTAAACCTCAAGTCCGCCTTATCATGAGCTCACCAAGCCCCATCTTGGAAACGGATCACAAAAACGTGACACTCACGTGTGAGGTTGTGACTGGAAACCCTTCAATCCTAGATGAAGTCATCTGGTATCTGGACGGCGAAGTGCTGAAACATCTGCCAGAGTGTAATGGAACTGACGGTGAGATATTTTAATAGTAATTTCATAATTAGTAGTTGTAGTAACTCTTTTTCAACATTTAAAAATACAAAGCCATGTTAGTTATAATACATCCTGCCTGGAAGAAAACAACTATTAGCTCCACCCTTCTTCACCGATGTATTTTTACAAATTATTTGAATTTAGGAATTGTCAAAGTTAAAAATATCTATGGAATTTTATTATATAAACGGATACCTACAATAATTCGTCTACTCAAACCGCTAACGGCAAAAGACTGCGCGACAAAGTAGGATGAATAGTTTTGTCCCAAATTCCTAAACTTAAATCTCTTCCACCAAATCACTCTTACCGCACCTTCTAAGACATATAATGATTTATCATTACAGACGCTCTTTGCAATGAAGTGGATCCATCAATGCTACTCCTCCAGGACACCACCAAGAGTTTCCACGGGAACTACTCGTGCAAGGGAAAGAACTACGCTGGATGGGGCAACGAGAGTGAGAAGACGGAGCTAATTGTTAATTGTAAGTGTTATATTTTATATATTAATGTGGATTAATTTAACTCATTGATGTTAACTGATGATTTAGGAAATCTGTGTTTTCACGAGCTTATGATGTATTAAGAAAACAAAACTAAATACATTAGTAAATAGTCAGTAATGGTCTACAATACAACACAACTGAATAATAACTTTCAAAGATTTTCAAAAACGACATAAAACCTTTCGCAGATCCTCCCGGACCAGCAAAATTGACATACTCTCCATGGCGAGTCATCAAGGGGAAGTCCCTCGTGCTCAGCTGCAGTATACAAGAAAAGGGACGACCGGAAACACACAGGTATGATTTAATTATGATTTCATGTATCCATGCTGTAAGATTAATTGCCTTTCTGATATTTCATTTTTGATGAGCAACAAATACTCAAAATGTTTGAAATTCTCCGGATTGCGAGCTCGATTGATGGCATTATTCTAACAGACCTGCGTGTTCGGTGCGACGTTAAGCTCCTAATTAAAATATATTAAGCATCATCATCCTCCTGCCCTTATCCAAATTTTATTTGAGGACCGTACAGGATATCTATCTTCTTCTCTATCTGACGTCATCTCAAAAGTAACATTCTTACCAGCCATATCGTTGACACACTATATATGTAGATTAAACTTTATTTATTAACATAATAAGTACGTCCGTGTAGGTTCCGCTGGCTTCGCGGCAGTCGTGCTATCAGTGACATTGTATCTCAGAACTGGACCATCGACCCAGTCACTCTCGACCACCGTACCAACTTCTCCTGTAGAGGAATCAACTCGGGCGGAGACGGACCGCAGGCAATAGTCAATATCGATGTCTTAGGTAAGCGATGTATATCAGGTAAAGTACTAATGACTTTTACCTTAAAGATAATACTGACTGTTGAATCAATAGTACTGTAATGCTTAGACATCCATGAGGATTAAATTTAATATTTACAAACATATAAACTTGTCGTATTTTTTTATGTTTCAGCACCACCAAGTTTCAAATACGCGATGAATCACTATAGCGGAGCCTTGTATAAATCTCAGGTTAGTTTTATTTTTATTTTTTGACGTAGTATTGTAATTGTATATAGATACACTTCTATACACAGATATATATACAAATCTTTACAAAAAACTTACCTACATATACATATTTGCGATAAAAGTATACCCGTTGATTAATCGTGATTTCTTTTGTTTTACTGAATAGTAGTTTTTTACCTATTTGGAAATCTCTTGCAGAATATATCTCTGTCGTGTACAGTGGAATGTGCTCCACTATGTACTGTGGAATGGCTTAAAGACGGACAACGTATAGATCCAGAGAAAACAGACAAGTACTACGTCGTCGAAAGAAAAATAGAACCTCAAGTCAATAGAAATGACTTTGAAGCTACAGAATCTACTTTGGTAAGACTACATTTATTTGATAGGAATTCTTTGAATATTATTTTTTACACTACGAAAGCTGTATTTTCATTTACACTGATAATATTTGAAATAGTTAGCAATTTCAAAATTAATGTCTTAGAATCAATACATTTATCGAAGGGAAGATCCCTTGCTCTAGGAACAAGAATCTATCCAGGTATAAATCTATAATCATGACTAATTCGGGACTCAATAAGAGCAGACGGTCACACTGGCCCACTTTTTTTACTGTCTTATTAGTCTGTAGTTATACAAACATAAAAATTTCACTTCTTTATAAATTTAGCATATATTTACTGTTGTTGGTCCAGTGGCTAAATAAAGGTCACAGATCACGAGGTTCTGGGTTTAAGCCTCAGGTCGGGACTGGAAGTTGAAAGTACACACTTTCCACACTCCCGTATCTCGGAAAGCACGAAAAGTCGTTTCTCCTGGGCCTGAACTCTTTCCAGTCGCGTTGGATTTGCCATCCCATCGTATAATAAGAGTGAGGGAAAACAGAGTGCACATAGTCTTGCGCACGCACATGTCCACTATAATATGTCCTGCGTAGTCGACCGATCTCCCTTGAGTTTGGTAAAGACGACATCAACATCGTCACATATTCACCATCCATTCAACCCACCCAATGCTAACCTATGTGCCGCCCAGCACTGGAACATGTCGGCGTGGTCGGGCGGCGTGCTGTCGCGCGGCGACTCGGCGCGCTACGCGTGCCGCTCGTCGCGCAACGACGCCGGCCCGCCCGTCACCAGCACCACCAACTTCGCCGTCGAGTGTGAGTACACTCTAGTCCCTACTGGAGGACACAAACACACACACTCGACATATATCACGTGAAGTGACAAATAATGATATAACATTGACTACAATAATTACTTTACTTGAATGATACGATAACGTTATTGGTATTTTATAGTCCAGTCGACCATAGAGTATATTTGCTTTCAAAATAAATATATCTTAAAAAAATATTATTTTGCTTTAATTATATATTCAGAATATCGTCAATAAGAAAATAAAAGAAAAACAATTTAACTGGTGTTAATAAATAATTAATTAATATAAATTATCTTTTCAACTCAAATTTATAAGTAAGTAAGACTTCACATCCAGTCACTGTCGTGTACATTCCAATAATATCGACGTTACAGATGAACCAGAGAACATAACAGTTACGCCGAGCGTTGTGTCAGTCATCGAAAACGAAATACCTGCGAAAGTCGTCTGTTCAGCCAAGTAAGAAAATATTTTAATTTCACGTCGTAGTATGTAACGGTAGCGACAGATGGCGCTGATTCAAAATGTCACTTTTCTGAATCGCGCGAGTATTCTACTCGGCCTACCCGATGACACCGTAGAGGCCATCAGGGCCAACAGCAACAAAGTTCAAAGAAAACCCAACTATCAAATAATATTATAGTTGTAATCAGTAGAAAGCATTTGAATTAGCAGCGTTAAGCAGTGATGACGATATTATGTGTGGATTAAAGACCATGATGGATCTTCAGTATCGGGTCGAGTTAGTTAAAGTTATTGCGAGTCTGCAAAGGAATGCTACGTAGTAGTTACGTAATAAGTTTGCAAGGGTATTACAAATGTTACAGTTATGACATAATGTTTGTACTTGTACGAAATGCACTCAAACGCGCAGCGGCTTCCCGATGCCGAGCTACTCGTGGCGGCGCGAGCGCGCGTCGAAGAGCGCGGCGCGCGCGCACAACGCGAGCGCGGCGCTGTCGGCGTCCAGCGCGCTGCTGCTGCCCGCGGCCGCGCGCGCGCACGCCGGCCGCTACGAGTGCGAGGCCTACAACCGCCACGGCGCCGTGCGCACCGCCGTGCTGCTGGACGTCATGTGTGAGTGCTCCTCTGCCACTTGGACCTGTCGCTATGTCAAGTCGTTCCGACTTAACGGTTTATACGTTTAATCGTCATTAATGATTAAGCTAGTAAATTTGTTCCAGTTATACCGGAATGTGGAATAAAGCAAATAGAGATGGATGGCGATCAAGTGTTAGTGTGTACGGCGCACGCTAATCCTTCAGAGGTAAGTTCTTATTAACATCCGAGATGTACTATAGGTAACTTACCTTAAACGCATTTAACATGATCAGTAAATACTATTGAGAAGACTTTGTTTGAGTTTAATGCTACAGATTCTGAATGTAACAACGACTTTACTCACTGAGTCTACCGAGATTTGCCGGCGTATTGAACATGTCATAATCCAATAATAAGTGATAAATTTTTCTGCCATTCTCTCCATTATAAAATGAATTCATTTCATATTAACAACGTTCCAAAATAATCGATCTCAGTCGTCATGTCCCTTGTCTAAATATACATCATCTATATTTACAGACACTCGCTCACGACTCACATTAGAATCACTATGATGCAATACATAGTTCTATTTAAATATCTTGATGCGTGAGTTGTTCATCACTTGAAAAAATCCGAAGATTTATTTGTAAAGCAATTATACTGTGACATGCACTAAAAGAAGAAATGAGTGAGTTTCTAAGTATCGTGCTAAAGTTCGTAACTTCATGTGGTATATTCCTAGGTGTCGTTCTCGTGGAAGTTGAAAAACGACAACGACAGTCTGTCTGACGAGAAGATCTGGCAGAGCGGCCCGCAGAGCTTCTTGCGGCTGAGTGCTCGCGTGTCCGTGTACCGCACATACTTGTGCGTGGCCAACAATAGCGTCGGCGTGTCCCGGCCTTGCGAGCGGGACGTCATGGGTAAGGAAACCATCTCATGCTTGCGAATCAGACGAATTTGGAGTCGTTAATTCCAAGTTGATTGGCTTTGACAATCTATACCACGGCCCTAAAGTTTCATTTATAAATAATTATCTTAAGTCTTGGGTGATTTTTCCTGAAGATATTTTTGGCAATCAATCAATCGCAATGCTTCTTCATTGAATAAGGATTTTGACTTTGTCTTTGCTATGAATTGTATATTCCGTTCTCGTATTGTAAATAATGAGTTAGATATTGTTTTTAATAAGTGATTCTGTCCTGCAGCCAACTTGGAAAGTTATAGTAAGTAAATACAAAAATGGATTGAATTAATTTTCTTGTACAATTTCCTCATACGTTTTAAGCAATTCGACGATTTACTAATTGGAAATACATATTACAAACATAGAGAATAATAAATATAATCTTTAACTTAGTTGTTATAATCTATGAAATAGTTCAAAGAGTTAACATGAGACCTCAACTCATATCGGTAGACGACGTGAATACCGTTATATACATATAGGTACAGAAACTTTACATTAACACCGATTATAAAAATTGCGCTCTTTTTTAAGAATCACTTGTATTCTAATTTTCTTAAACTAATATTAATATAGTCCTAGAAGTGAGATGACAATAGCTAAAGGAGTTAAAACCAAATCAGAAATGATCTCTAGACTATTCAACATTTCACAGACATTTACGTTTGTATTTGGCTTCAACCAGGTATAAAACAATTAATTATTCGTATTTATTTCCAACCAGGTACCAAAGTTTGGTGGCGTGATCAACAGAAGTTGATGTTGATCGGTGGTATAGCGCTCGCCGTTCTCGTGGTGACGGTCATACTCTGTGTCCTCATCATATGCATCTGCCGCAGGATGCGCGCTAAATCCAAATGTAAGTTCGCTTTCTTTTCGATTGTTGCTTCCTTTGTGATCATGACTTTGACCACGAAAAGATTATCTGTTTAAAATTTTTATCGTTTTGGCACTTTTTATTTCTTGTGAGTATTTTAATTAAAATATTTATACTTCAATTTTAAAAAGTATATAAGTGACATAAGTTTACTTAAACGACACTAATAACCTCAAATTATGAAGCCCGAACTCTAACGAAATTTTACTTCAAACACATTTTGAACAGGCTCTCATTTGTGTGGTCAAGTCATAGTTATTACAGCTAAGTGTTGTTTTCGATATATCATTGTTGTATGTTCTTTTTTATTACCATAATTTATCTTTTTAAAAATAACAATAATTTCATACGATGTTTTTGTGATTGTTGTTGATGTTACTGACGTTTGTTGTTTTCATTTGTTTTCGTGGTTGCTGCCTTCCTAAACACTAAACATGGAATACTAACATAATTTTAGACAATAATCCCGTCGAACTTGAGGAGAGAGAAAAGTAAGTATCCATAAAATCTTGTATTTATAACTTATTTGAGAATGGTTTATTTTATCCCCGCTAATAGATCATTGATATATTTTAATTATGTACATAGAACCAAAACTATATTACTGTTGTCTGTTTTGGTTATATGTTCATCGTGTTATTTTATTTCTTATATACTCTTATTACCATGCAATATATTGTTATCATTCATAATATATTTGATATCTGATATAATCATATTTTGTTCTTTCCTCAGATTTAAAACAAGTATTATATATGTATTCAATTATAATATTTTAGTAGTGTAGACTTAACATTGTATCGTATTATGTTTTAGATACTTAAGTTCTTTGTTTGTAATTAAAATTTTCAGCCACGCCATTGGTCCGAGCAGATTCTTGGCACACATTGTCAATGCCTCCGTCAAGGTCACCTCTAATAGTGCCCGCACTTCGCTCTTAATCTAGTCGTGGTCAAGGATAAACAAGGTCGCTGATCGTACGCTCCAATTTTTCTTGACCACGATTTGAGAAAATCTTATTAAGTCAAGAAATTTTGAATCGCACGATACCGTTTGAGTTTTCGGCTGTATTTAGCTAAATGCTTGGACCAACGGCCTCTTTAGAACCCTTTTAGGGCTTTATAACATCCATAATCAAATAACGATGCATGTTTTTGACGACGATACTATACAAATTAACACAGTTTGATAGGATTTATATCATTATATAATTTTTTATTCCTGCGTAGGTTCCTAACCGCTCTAACACCAGATGTTTTGAGACTGACGACAATAAATACTTCAGGTATACATTACTAACAAATATTTATATTCTTCATAGATGGAGAATGCTTTCTTATTGTTTACTGCTATGTTTCTTCAAAGTGTTGCATTACTGCCGTTTCGTGTTTGATGGGAATTTTGTGTTTTTGTAGATATAAAAATGAATGTAGTTTATTAAAAAGTTTTTTCACTGCATGGAGATTTCGGAAAGCATTCTTCTTGTTTTATTTATGTATTTTCTTCGTACTGTTTATTTATTAACTATTTATCTATTTATTGTATGTAATGTATTCTCATTATAAATATAATATTAACATCATTCTATAAATGTTTTTATATTAATTTTATAAATATTTTTGTTTTTTAATTCTGTATTCTGATTAACATTTATTTATAAAGTTTTTAAAATGACGTCTACAAATAATAATTTGATTTGCATTTTTTAAAACCAGAATACAGTATAAATGTATCATAACATACTTATAAGTCATCTCAGCTCCCTAACAAGATTTTGTTTTTATGTTTTTTTTAAACAGTCCGGATGGTAGCTGTCTAAACGAAGTGTCTATAGCTCAATCAATTATATCACAAGCTTTACCCGCTTTATCACCGCGTTTAAATTTATCATTCAGTCCCAAATCACCAGATAGAACTAGACTAGTCGAATCACAGAGCTACCCTCATAATTTAGAAATGACACTCAATGAAAGATCAAATAATTTACAAGCTAGCGTCATACAATCAGACACAAATGATGAAAATATCCAAGTTAACAAAGAAACTGGAATTGAAAATTCTGAAAATCAGAAATCTGAACCTAAAATTGATACGAATAAGGTTCAAACGGTAGTGACGCCAAATAAATGGCCATTAAAACCAGGAGTTTTAGTACATGTCAATTCCAATCATACGCTCAGTCCAAAAAATCAAGCGAGATTACATAACAGACCGCAAACAGATAATAATACAGACGAAAATAACTTGGGATTATTAGAAAGAACTAGAAATGAAGAAAATAGGGTAACGCCTAAGCCAGAGTATTCTAAAAAGGCAGGAAAACCTAGAAAAAATACACAAAATGTTGTAACAGGAATTTTAAAGACTCTAAGACGCAAAAGTGATTCTTCTGACGATGAAAGTGGAAAATATAAGAAAATTAATAAATCTAATAAAAGGGCTGTGTCACTCGTGACTTTAAACAAAAGCTACGGACCAAAAAGAAGTATTCGATCTTTTTTTCTAAGTGAAACACCAAACGTGATTGTCACTGAAGGAGGTAGATATCATATCAAAGATTTAACGGTATATTCATCACGAACGTGTGAGATTATATTTAAATTCAACAGTGAACCTATCATCTAATTTTTTGTTTCTTTATGGACTGTATTTTTTGTATTATTTCATTGTTTATTTTCCTGTTTCATATTTACAAATATCATCTCATACATGATCACACATCACTATCAGAATATATTTAACGCACTGCTTTCCTCACGTTTAATCATAATCACAAGATAAGTTTAATTTGGTTCTGAAAAAAACGTTTTGCACAAAAATACTTTAACAATTTTCATTACTTTTGCACGAGCATTGTTTATCCTAATTCTTTTGATTGCTTTTTTATTATATTTTCATTATGTTTGATCGTTTTGATTGATGGCATGATTTTAGTTGTATCGTTTAAAAGACCTGATAGAATTTGCACAACGAATGGTAAAATTGAACTGACTAAAGAACCACCGAGAATTACAAGAAAACGAAAGAAACCCGGCGACAGTAAGTAGATGCACGTTTTTTATGCTTTACTTGAAATGACGATGGATTTTTTTGTGCTTGAAACCAACTGTTGACGTGTGTGTCTTAAACACTTATGGCATTGCATTATTTTGTGTGTTTGTATAGATTTATTAAATATTAAATAAGATTTCATTCAGTGTAACTGTTTTAAATAAATCTTTTGACTTTATATAATTAACGGAGGAAGTCCACATTTAATTACATATATATTTAAAAAAAACCCTTTCTGCAGCGAGAACATTCCAAAATAAAAATATATTTCTTTTATAATTTCTAATTACACTTTCAGGCCCACCTACGAATGGCGTAGATAATGCAGCAAACGGCAACCTAGGAACGGACAATCCTGGTCTCTACGAGAACCTGCCGTTCCACGGTCTCCAGCAACCTCCTAATAAAGTATGTTGAGATAAAAATACCAAAGCAACATATTTTTACATAAAAACATTTAAAAATAAGAAAGAAAAAAGTTTTGGTTATCCGTCACTTTTTAAACTTGAGATGATAATAATGCCTTGTTGTGTGAAATAAATAATGATAAAAAGGTTAATGTCAACTATATACATAAATGTTTAAGCTCTTTTTCTTTCTTAACTATTTTTTTTAATTTAATAACTCATTATTTTAATTTTAAACATTAATTCTCGTAAAAATATTTTGTTTTATGCTTTTTCTATTAATTTGCATTTGTTTTTTTTTTCATGTTTTGTTTTGGCATGAATAACAGCCTGTACAAGCAATTCAACCCAGAGTTGTAGAAACTAACCAAAAAACAACGAAAGGGATTGAAGCTTTACAAAAACAATTGACAACGAATCCATCATTTACCCCCCGGATCGTATGTCCACCATTCGTACAAAATTCGATAAGTTATCCAATAACCCCTTCGAGTACACAATATCAGTATGGAATACCAGTACTATCACCGATACAGCAAATGTATCCCTTGCACCAGACAGTATTACTCAATCCATACTTACCACCGATGCCACCTTCGTATTTAAAGCAGTTTCCAACAATAGAAGAGGAAACGATAGACCAAGATAGAAAAAAATTTAGCTCTTTGAACACTAGAAATTTTAAATCAAAACCTCCTAAGTTCCAGTCAATGAGAATTGTTAGAAAAAGAAATATAGAAAGATTCTATCCCAATACAGAGTATGGAGAAAATTTCACTGAAATCAACAATAACAAAAATACTTCAGATTCAGACAATGATAAAATAGATTCTGAAGATAATATTTACGAAAATTTTCCTTCGCTCCTTAAAATAAATTCTAATATTAGTGGTGTAGAACATTTTGAAAATTTAACAGACTCAATACAAGTTTGTGAGGAAAGTGTAAATCAAATTAGCGCTTCAACTTCATCATTAAATAGACCAATCCCAGCTCCAAGAACTAAACTGTCACCATTAAAACCTCCATCAAAATCTGATCATGTTTATGTTAATTTATCGATGCCACTAATCAAAACTGGGTATACTAAATCATGCGACACAGTAGACGCACCTATGAGGTCATCGAAATCCGAAGAAAATGTGTCGAAACCGACAATTCAAAGAAATGAAAATAAGTATACTTTAAGCATTCCAAAGAGAACGATCAGTTTAAAAAATATAGCTGATGACAATTCAGACGAAGAACAAGTAAGAACAGATAAAGAAAAGAGTCCAACAAAGCCCAATATAATTGGAGCTACGCCAAAAAGAACCACACCAATAATGTTACCCTCTACGTCGTTGGTCAAGTCTGTCGTAAGTCAGTTAAATGAGCAAGGGATAAACCGAGCTAAACTACCAAAAAAACAAGTGATAGTACCAAATAAAACTTTACAAATACCAAAATTGTCAGAAAAACCGATACCAAAAAGAACTTTAGTGCAACGTAGTAATTCTGTACAAATTAGTTTACCAAATGATAGTGAGATCGTTCAGGTATAAGCGCTTTGTATGTTTTCGTTTTTTCTTTCATTTATCACTTCATATAACATACTTGATGTTTAACATACTAACATAACTAACCTCTCATTTCCAGAATACTAATATACTACAGCAGCAATATCTTCAGAAAAGAAATCATTTCACTAATCTTAGTTCGAAAGGAAAAAATAAGAAAAATTTCCAAATACCTTTACAAAAACATCACAGCTTTTGCTATTTTCAACCGATAAGAGTAGATAAAAGAATTCCTGTAGACCAAGAGCGCTCCTACAACA
The DNA here is from genome assembly GCF_905147765.1 of Vanessa atalanta. Lineage (NCBI taxonomy): Eukaryota > Metazoa > Arthropoda > Insecta > Lepidoptera > Nymphalidae > Vanessa > Vanessa atalanta. Next base: position 680,091 of record NC_061896.1, read on the forward strand.
ACACGATAGGTCCAATGATATACCAGCCTCCCGAAACCCAGTACTACACGAAAACACTGAACAGAACTCGAGAAAAGCATAGTCAGAAATTAAATCGATTAAAAAAATCCGAAAGTCTACGAGAAAAACTATCATGCGTAGGAGTATACGATAACTACGAGAAACCCAACTATCCAGAACCGGAATACAACGATTCAGAAAGAAAATCTTACTTGCAATTACTTAAAGGGAATTACATATCAAATTCAACGAGAAACTTAGGTCCCGAACACAATTACAACACAAACTTTAACACAGTGGGCACAAAAGATGAACGGCCTAAACATAAAAAATTAGTTTACGCAGATTTAGCTTTAGGTAATCATAATTTAAAATTTAAGAATACAGTCAATTCAAATAGACATTTATACGATACGTATACTATAGGTAACGTCGATAATCCTAATAAAGATACTAATAGTAGTTATAAAAGTAACGTACCCAGTAGCCAAAGAAAAAATAGTCAACAGAGAAGCGACTATGCGACTCTGAAGTTCAATGAAATCGACGTCTAAAGGTAAGTCTGTGATTTGTATCAACTAACAAATACTTACTAATGATATTATTCTATCAAGTTGTATGTAACATTTTTAATGATTGAATTTTAAACGTTTTTAATATCTGAATATCGTCTATCATTCAGCAAATTTTTGGCCCATAGCAAAATGCATGATTTTCAACCCAATTTTTATGGCTTCCTGCACAATAATATCCATACTAAACAAGTTTATGTTTAATATTTTAGCAATCGGCATTTGGAGTTAATTCTTATGTACAATTTCTTACCCCTTTTTATAAGTTCTTGTGAAGATATTTTTGGAAGTTGATAATTCGAAAAATTTCTTAGTTTTTTGGTTGTATGTCCGTACATCATCTCTTATACATTAAAAATAAATGATAATATCGAATCCAAACGTATCCTATTCTTTCAAGAACAACATAAGAAGTTTAAGTATCGGTAGATCACATCGAAACTTTTACAAAGTTTTAGCGAAATGGTGAACTGTATTTTAATGTTATTTGACAAATAAGTTAGAACATCCAAAACATAACCTAAATATTCAGCATATTTGCAAAGTAAGGGTAAATTTTGTGTTTGTCAAATGATAAATTACGAAACGATATGGTGTCTCCTGAATAGATCCTGATACGTCTTTATGTAAAATATTCCGTTGTCATTATCAAACTTTAGATAACTCTAAATGAAATCAACGCGATGAAAAAAATGAATCCACAAACTTAAATGATGATGTCTGGTAAAAAAAACTATTAAGGTACACTTAAATAAAAAATAAAAAAAAAACTTAAAGATAAGATACACCAAAGAAACGCACCACATGTCTATGAAGACAAACATAGTTCATTTCTTATTATTTCGTTTAAATTTTTGTCCCTACTAATAAAAATACCTTCACACATAATCTAAATATAATATATAATAATAGGTTTTGCTTTATTAAAAAGAAAATCTATCATTCCAATAATTATTTTTAATAATAATTAAGCATGTAAATTGTTACGTGACGTTTGTCTTTCTGTTTATAGGGACGCTTTGCCAAGAGCGACACGTACATTTTTTAGAAAAAGGTAATTTTTATAATGATTCTCTAACTGTAGCTAACGCTAAGCGAGCTGTCTTTAATTATATTTAATATATGTATATATGTAATGTCTTAATTAGATAGCTTCGCGGAGTGCCTTAACTAATTTTCGTTCTCTAAAAATAAATATATTGTACTTTAATTTAAATATACACTGACAAATGTTTTTAGTTCATACGAATACAATTTAAAAACAATATCAAGTTACTAATTTTAAATTAATAAATAAGATCGGGGAAAAAGTTTCTAATATTAAAACAGTATTCTCCTCTTCTTATAAAACAATTATTATATAAACATTACTATGGTAGATTTTTGACTATCAATATGTAATTGTAACACTTCCATATTGAATAAATATTTTTGACATTGACTTTATTAAAATATTCTTCCTGTAAAAAACATCTATATAAAAACCCTTTACAATAGGTAAATTACTTATTTATTGCCGACATTTTCTTTCTTCCTTTATTAACTTGTTTGATAAAAAAATATCCAAAATAAAAATAATCCAATAAACTAAGGCAAAATTCTGCTGAATTAAAGACGTATTTCAGAATAACCTTCAAAATTTTTTATAATATTTTCATTATTCATTTTATGTATTTGTTATGTATATTTTCCTTTATTATGTACTACGTAATGAGCCGAGATGGCCCAGTGGTTAGAACACGTGCATCTTAACCGATGATTTCGGGTTCAAACCAAGGCAAGCACCACTGAATTTTCATGTGCTTAATTTGTGTTTATAATTAATCTCGTGCTCGACGGTGAAGGAAAACATCGTGAGGAAACATGCATGTGTCTAATTTCAACGAAATTGTGCCACATGTATATTCCACCAACCCGCATTGAAGCAGCGTGGTGGAATATGCTACATACCTTCTCCTCGAAGGGAGAGGAAGCCCAGCAGTGAGAAATTTACAGACTGTTAATGTATGTACTAGGTAGGCGGACTGAATATGCTTCCTGATGATAATTAACGAAATAATTTATGATTCCACCTATTTAGCTTGCACACAGCCCTACCACACAGTATATGGTAGATGATTTTAATTCAGATTATACCTTTTATAATCTGAAAGCAGATGGACCGCTTGTAACATCATAGTGACGAATTAATGAACCAGATATTTGTAATCAGACTACAATCCCTGCCATAAAAATGGTCCACAAATTATTTTTTTATATATCAGTAATCCGTATACAATTAAATGTTTTTTTTTACAGCCTTTCAGAATAGAAGACCAGTTCATATACGCAGATGCTGACATGAAAGATTACGGGCCAATCAACTACAAGGCGGCTTCAATTTACGCCCAAATGAAAAAAGTCAAAAATCAACAGAAATTACAAGAGATTTACGAGAAGGAACATCCCGAAGAAGATATGCTATGATCTTATTGAACGTCTGAAATTCGATGTCTTGATTTGAATTGAAAATTAGAAAAATATTAGATAATTATAACTTTGTATTTAACTACGAAACTAATTTATTTTGTTTTAAATCTAATTAACATCTTGACCAAAAAATAAACTAATTTATTAGTTATAATTATGCCTTCTTCGACGGTTTAAATCATAACGCGAAACGATATCATAGTATTCGTAATTTTTTCTACGGAACATTCTGGAAATTATGATTTGAATATATCAAGACTGTTTATAAACGAAAAATATAACATACAAAGAAAAATATGACCCCCACTATGTACAGCTCACTCTGTGTTGTAAATAATGTAGTTTTTTCATATACTTTAATGACACATAATTCCAAGAATCAACACATACTTATAATTTTGATCGTCCCGACACACTTGGGTAGTGGATTTTCTTTACTAACTTTGTACCTTACGGATGTGGAATAAAAAAAAATTAAATTATTTCATTTTTATTTAATCTAGAATATTTTGCATAAAGATTTAAGCTTGGAATAAAGCTTGGAATAGTAAAAAAAAATCTTTACTATCAAAAATAATTTATTCAACTTTTTAAATTTCGAGGTAAAGAACACTTTCTTTTTTTAATATATAGATTTTTAATTCACATCTCTAAGTTACAAAGTCAGCAACAGCGTAGGCAAGCTTCAGTAGGGAACACCGCTAGTTTTATCACCGTCCGTCCAAACGGGAATTCTGGAAACCTAGCTGAGTTTAGCTAAACCCATTTCTGTAAAAACTAGTGTAAAATATACTTAAATGTATAGTTAAAAAGTTTCTATGGCATAAGTAGAAGTTAGCGCGGCGCGATAGTCGCGCGACAAAACGTAGTTGTGTTCACAGATAAGTTTATACGAAATAATGGCCCGTAGTGTAATCGGCATTTATTTTTTGATCGCTTTGAACTTTTGTTAATTTTAAACAATTGGTTTAAGTTATCTTAAATAATACGCTCTATCAGAAAACTTAACACAACAATGTTTTACCAATTTTTATATTAATATTTAATTATTACTAAGATAATTGTACATGATATTATACACCACTCTTAATTAGGTCTTCAAAGAAATGTATATGCAGATCAGAATCCTACTAAGTTAAAATATAAATACAGAAGTGTGTTGGTTTGTACGCTTCAACTAAACTCAACTCATCATGAAATATGTTAAAAACCCCTCCTCTAATTCGTGGGCAAAGCTGCAGGCTATAATTATTGTTGTGACAATGATGCCAGCAATAAATGCTTTAATTGTTCGTTTTCTGATAGAGATTCTTCATTATAGTTTTAATGTAATTTTGTTCGGTTTGAACATTTTGTGAGACTTAACATTTTTATTTTTATTTTATTTATTCTACTAATGTAAATAAAAATGTAAGTGTAATTTTTGTACGTGTTCATACTTTTTTGGTATCGTTATTTTATTTTAACAAAATTTGTATGTTTGATTCCGTTTTCAAATTTAACGGTTGTTTTTTTTTTAAAACACAGCACACTAGCGAATAAGTATTAAAAGAAACGGATTGAATTCGACAATTTAAAAATTGACTTTTTTTATATTCGAAATTTAAATTAAAATATTAATTCCATTTGAAAATAAATTTAAATGATTCTAAATTTAAATATAAATAATAAATGTCAAATTCAATCCGCATTGCGAATCTAGGTGAAAATAAAACGTAACAGATTTTGTACATAATGAAACTTGTTAAAATATTGTCAGATAGTATTAATAAATAATTTATGGATTTTGTTATATTGTTTCATTTTTAGAACTTGTTCCATTTTTAAATATAATATATCCTTAGTATTTTTTTTTTAAATAGTATTTAGAGTATTACTAATTATTCGATTCAGATTCATTAGTTTTATTTAACTTTGGCACATTTTTTGTACTGGAAATCTGCCTCGCGGTAACTTTTACTTGCAGTAATAATTAAACTGACTTAAGAATATTTGAATAAAAAAAAATCAAAATACCTTACCTTACCTTACCGTACCTTATTCAAGTATGATTTTACAAGCACTTTTGAATCGTCATTTAACTTTTAAGAGAAGCTACTACCGGTTCGGAATGCAGATTCTTCCGAGAAAAACCGGCATATGATTTTGAATATTCTAAGTTATCCGAATCAAATGATTTATTAAACAAGTTTTCCATATGTAGGGAAAATTTTTATCCTCAAAATTTAACCCATGGTTTATGGGCTTAAGACATTTAAGTCCTAAATAATAAACTTGAAGTTGGATTAATTATAAGGAAACTCAAAGATTATTAATATTAAATCAATTTAAAAATAGAATCATTTTAATAATATCGTAGATACAAAAATCTTAAATATAGAAAACCTCATTTAGGCACTATCTTGAACGTTTTTTATCCATGCAAATAATGATAAAAAAATAAGCAATAATTTATTTTAGTCAATTATCATAAAAACATTATCTTTAATCAAGGTTCCTTAATCAAAAATCGATAACAACACAAAGAGTGAGCCAGTGTAATTGCAGACACAAGGAACATAGCATCTTAGCTCCCAAGGTTGGCGGCGCATTGGTGTGAAATAGCGTCAAAGGCGTCAAAATCTATAGGCAGTGGTGGCTACTTGCCATCAGGTGGCCGTCCCCGTTTAATACAGGTTAAAATCATACCAAGCTACCCTTCCATTCCTGGAAGCTGAAATTTCCAAAATCCTTTCTTAGTAGACTTCTTTAGCGCGAAATATATGCTAAATTACAAATTTATCCGACTTATAGTTTCAGATATATCTTTTGTAATTATAATGACGTAACGACTCATGTGCATGTTCATGTGCTTAAATTATGTTTATAATTCATCTCGTGCTCGGCGGTGAAGGAAAACATCGTGAGGAAACCTGCATGTGTCTAATTTCAACGAAATTCTGCCACATGTGTATTCCGCCAACCCGTATTGAAGCAGCGTGGTGGAATATGCTCCAAACCTTCTCCTCAAAGGGAGAGGAGGCCTTTATCCCAGCAGTGGGACATTTACGGGCTGCTAATGCTAAAAAAAAAAAAAATTATAACAGTGGAAAAAAAACTATTGAGTTTCTTGTCGGCTCTTCTCAGCAGCTTTGCATTTTATTGCACACTGTAACATCACGACTCGAAAGTCCCTTAATAAGCCTACTTGAATAAAAAATATTTTGATTTTTGAATATCTCGTGATGTATTTGACTTATATATATGTCGCATCCGGTCAATCATACAGACACTCAATGGAACGAAAATCATGTCTACGGTTGTGATCTTGACTTCGATTTGGTTCGGCAGAGAGAGTTGTGATGCATTGGTCGCATTGACCGAGTGAGGTCACGGAATGTCTTACCGTTGTTTAAATGCTTTATGTATTATTAATTTTCATTATTTTCATTATGTGTAAACCTAATTTATAGTGTAATAAATATATAATAGTTTGATTATAAGTGTTATAAATTTCACGATAATCCACTGTACGTAAAAACGATGTATAAAAATAGTAATCGCAGATCTGATGTCCCTCCGACAAATAGATATTACGACCTTTGACGATTAGATATTAAAATTATCATAAATAATTAGAGGGATATAATTTAAGTCCTTGAATATATACAAATATGAATTAAAAATAGTTACCGTATAAATAATGCCCGCTTGGAAAGCAAGAATGTTCTAGCAAGATTTCCTTGTTGAATCGGAATTCCGATCCTCTTGGTAAAAAACGAACCAGTCTTCCTGTAAATAGTGGAGGTGGTGGAGGCAATAAGGCGAGGTGAATACGTTTAATTGAGGGTTTTACACTACTACTCCAAGTTCCAAATGCTTCAACAGCAAATGGAGATGTTGATACTAATTATTCTTTTAATTACCAGCTGTTCTGGTACCATCGAACCGATTTCGGTCACGCTAATCATTATCAGAGAATAGCTGAATGTGCTGAAGATTTGTGCTCGAGTTTTTATATATTATATCTAATAGTTTTCAGTGCCCTAAGAAATTGTTACTCTTCCTTACATTTCCAATGCGCCGCCAACCTTTGGAACTACGATTTGCCTGTAGTTACACTGACTCATATATCCTTAAACTGGAACCAGAAAAGAAAAAAAATGTAGGGGTTTGGCGGTATAACATCTAATGAGTGGTTGGTACTCAGACGGGCGTGCATAAAGTCCTATCATATTTCATACCAACTGGTGCTCTCTATTGCCTCACTCAGACACCGGAGGCTTTTGATTCAAGGCAGGCTTTACGTGCCTCCTAAAGCACGGGAGTGTTGACGCCTCAGCAGCCTCCGGTACTATACTGAGAATTTACTGTTAGAGAAACTCAACAACTGGTCTTGGGCCGAATCTGAATGTACCTTTACAAGTATTAGGAAATTTTAATTTAAAAATATATTAAAAATTACAAGGATACAAATAAAAAAAACTATTTATTATTTGAAACATTTATTTAAGACAAAACCTAACCTAACAGTATCACAGTCATGCTTTTACTAAAAGTACTTTAAAGTTATTTTTACACGATATCATTACATAGTCAGTAGTAATAGTTGTTATCTATTATATATATACATATATATATATTTTGTTATTTTTTTCCTTTGTGCGTCAATCACGTGACAACTATGTCGGTATGACTAAACGATGTAAACTCCTTATATTGTCAAAGGCATTTTTTTTATTTCGTTATACCTTCCTCCTTTTGAACAGAGCCGAGATGGCCCTGTGGTTAGAACGCGGCATCTTAACCGATGATTGCGAGTTCAAGCCCAGGCAAGCACCACTGAATTTTCATGTGCTTAATTTGTGTTTATAATTGGCGGCGGTGAAGGAAAACATCGTGAGGAAACCTGCATGTGTCTAATTTCAGCGAAAACGCTTAAATTACATTTTGTTTTTTTAATCTGTTGAGTTATTCTATATAATTTTGAAATTAGAACTTGATTTATTGCGTTATATCCGAACGTGAACAAATACAATAAATTTGAATGTTTTAGGATGTATATTTCATTTAAGTAAAAGTTTCATTATATAATCCTAAATTAAGCACTGAGTTAAGTATGTTTATATATAATAATGATATGTGTTATATAACATTTGTACATTTTTATATAAAATATGTCAAGTATGAGTAAACGCCAGTTTATCATAATTATGACAACTCAGTGAGTATTTTACTTCAATTCGTTTCATAGTTGAGCATTTTAGAGCAAGGCATTGTATATTTTCGGAGTCATTCGATTGCATTGTGTGCGTGTTCATTTCTGTGTGTGTAAATGTTTTTATTTATTAAAGAGCAGATATATTATGACAATTCGGTTAGTATTTTACATTAATTTGTTTCATTGTTGAGCACTTTAGCGTTGTATAAATTCGGAGTCATTTGATTGCATTGTTTGTGTGTGGGTATGCCTTTGTGTTTATTTTTTATTCTTTTATAAAAGAACAGATATATTATCTATAAAAATTATATTACTTCTAACCGAATACTTAATCTATACACAGTATATACATTTATTAAAAAAATAATTCGAATAAAAATCAAAATATTTCCTAGAGATATAAAACTTGGGGTGACTCTAGCAGCCTTAAGGATGGAACATACTTGCGCGACGAAGAAGCGATTATAAAGCTCCGGCTACATCTTCGTCGCTATAATATCAAGCTCATATCGCTTAACTTGATCGCGCTAGTGTGTTCCTATCCCTTACATGTCTAGTTCCTTAGATTATTTTAATTAAGTCTCAAATTAAATAGAAGTCGTATTGACCTCTCCCGAAGTATACATAATCTGAGCACCACTTTCTGGCTTGTAAGTCTGTTGAGCAACATGCTGGGTACGCTAGTTTGGACTTAGTGAGCTTGGCACATCTCTGGCACAGATCTAGAAGCTCGTCCTGGAAAAGAAGAGTAAAGTTAAAGTTAAGTTAAGTTCAATAAGCATTTTATCATGATTTATATTCTAATTAATATTAAAAATGCGAAAGTAAGTTTGTTTGTTACGCTTTAAAGTCTTAACTATTAAACAGATTACTATTAAAGTTCCTAGACTTGACTAAAATAGTATCAATTAAAATAAGTTATAAATTCTTACGTCTGTATGACATTCAGCTGACTCAGTAAACACTCCGCTACCGGGTGCCAGCCAGGGTGGTCGCGCATTCGATTCTCGGACGACAGCCGCTATACACATCAGTATGAATAGCATCGCTACACCGTTTTTCTGTGAACAAAATGAAAGTATTTAATTAAATTATTTTAGTGGACTAGTGTACAATATCCATTGAAATACTCCACTATACTACTGTTGATTGATGGATATGCCTATCTTATTTTAAGCCTTTAGATGTTACAAAATATATTTAAAAAAATACATCCAATTTTCAATTGTACATAGACAGGGGGTGTAACTCAGTGGTAGAGTGTCTGCTTCGCATGCTGAAAGTCCTGGGTTCAAATCCCAGCACCTCCAACTAACATATGTTAATATTTTGTCAACTTAAATTACTATTATGAAGAGATACGTTTTGAACTTCATACTTTAATTTAATTAATAATAATTAACTAATAATTTAGTTATAACTCTTAATTTTAAAATTAATTACACTTAGAGAATATATAATATGTATATACTTGTTTTAATTCAGAAACAGTTCAGAATTCCCTGTAACGGAGTCGTTAAGCCGTTGGTTCTGAGTCTCAATCTCCAACGTCTGTAAGATTGGTGACCCGTCGGTTAAAAGCGAGTACGATCATCGTAGACTTGTCGATCATTTAATGACATCTAATGAGGCTTTATAAGAGTGAATGAATGTATAATGAGTCTATCATCGCGTCTCCAGCTCATTTAACTTTCTCTAATAACCGAAATCGATCGAGAGAACACCGTTATAATTATTTTACATCAAAAGCGGGTAATTATTATCTATAGCTTCGCACTTATTTAAAAGATTTGTTTTAGGAATTTCGAACCTTACGACAGGTTTTGTTTTGATTTAATTTCATTGTGAACTGCATGTCACGCGATAAACCTTATTGAAATTAAATCTTTAAATCAGAGTTTTCAGTTAGAATTAGAGTTTGTCGATAACAATTACAACGAATACAATATAGAGTATTTATTAACGTTTTTTTTTTTTTTCTTAAATACAGTCGTAGAACCGTCCTTTTACCGACTAGTAACTATTTTCCGCTCTCTAAAATGAAATCTCCATTAAATTGTAACAATTCAGTAAATTTCAATCAAGAATCCTCTTTAATTTTCTGCACATAGCATTACAAAATGAGATCCTAACTTATATCTAAGTGCAGCACCGTCCCATAATCGCTTGGACAAAAATCGGCTCACGCTATTAATGTATAAGATCATTACGGTCAAAACCCTCTTAAATATATTCCGAGTATTGATATAAATATCTTAGCAAATAACTTATAAACAGAATAAATAGCAGTGAAATATGAGGAAAATGTTTTGAAGAATTATTATTCTAAGAATTTCGTCATGCCGATGTGTGAAGACTACGTGAGTGTATACGAAAATTTTGGGTAAATACCTTATACTGTACTATGATTCACTAAGATTTAATATAAAGATATTATTTTTTATGTAATAGGTTAGAAGACGGACAATTTGGAAAATTAAATTATACCTTGCATCTCTTGGGAGTTATTATGTCCCTTGTGCCTGTAGTAGCACTGGCTCACTCGCCCTTCAAACCGTAACACAACAATACAACGTATTGCTGTTTGGCGGTAGAATACAAAAACATGAGTGCGTGATACCTACCCAGACACCCGTCTGGGTAGGTATCATCCACTCATCATATTGCTAAGCCCTATTACCAAGAATATATTTATATCTATATCTCATCGTCATTAGTAAAGAAAAAGATAAAAATAATCCACTCAATAAATAATATTATAATCCAAATAATTACAAAAAATGACTCAAAATCTATACTAATATTAAAGCAAAAGTAACTCTGTCTGTCTGTTGCTATTTTACAGCCAAACCACTGAACCGGATTTGAAGATATTTGATACGAAGCGAGCTTGAACCCCGAGCAAGGCCTAAGACTTTTTATGTTAAATACCTGAGCACCCTTAAAACACGAGTAAAGGCACAAGCGCCAGCTAGTATTTCATAAATTCTTGTTGTATTGTACGCTAATGTTGTACAAATACATCGGCGGCCCTCATTTAAAGTTTTGGACGTCATAAAATTTGTTAAAATAATTTACATACATTAGCAGCTTGTAAATTTCCCACTGCTGGGCTAAGGCCTCCTCTCCCTTTGAGGAGAAGGGTTGGAGCATATTCCACCACGCTGCTCCAATGCGGGTTGGACACATACAGGTTTCCTCACGATGTTTTTTTCCTCACGATTTTCTTATTTAATTTACATAAACCCTCTCAAAAGTTGAGTTTTTCTATCCAAGAGTGAGAATTTACAGTTCATATCTTAATATCAAAATAGCCAACATACTATAATAGCTGCTATGTATTATACCCTATTACGTCATTATATATATATATAATATGTTATCTGTATGTTATCGACAAGATATAAACGACCCATTAACGATTCCGCTAAAACTCAGCGACAAGCTGCTTAAACTTTTATATGACTATTTATTTAATCGTAATATTTGTACTATATAACAAATATATCGCTGTTTATATATAGTTTAGTCTAGTATTTTAAGGGGCCTTTATAGGCAGCCTATATGTCGGGCCCCATTGTTACACGCTAAATTTAATCAAAATTGGTTCAAAAATTTGACTAAATGAGTTTGAGAGAATCACTCAATTATATGTTGAATCAGCAGTTTCGAAAAACCATTAGTTGTTTTACAAAACAGTTGTACAGTGTTCAGTTGTATACCCCTCCCACTAAGTTTATCAATACTGAGAAGCAAGCTTAGACGTGATGCAGGTTAACTTAAGTTTTAACGCTTTGAAATGAAGTTTTTTGCGCGGCTTACACTAGAGTAGTAGCTATGACCTCTTCGGACGGTCTTGACCTCTTTCGTTTTCGAAATATTGTGTACGGTTTTTCGTAAAACTATTTTAACTATTTTTTGTTATTGTTTCATAACTCACATTTGAATTTTAGTTAACATATTTTTTTTTCATGTAATCACTCTCAAACGTTGATAATTGTCTGTTACTTAGTACATAATGTATAGAGAAAGGAATTTCGTTAAACCACATGTCCTACAGTCCTCGTTAATAAAGCCTAAATATAGATTTCCGTACCACCGTAGGTACCACCAACTCATCACGCATTCTACCATTAAATAGCAATACTTAGTATGCATGTGTCCCGTTTGAAGGATCAGTGAACTAGTAATACTTCAAGCACAAGGAACATACCATCTTATTTTCCAAGGTTGGTGGTGGTGGTCATAAAACAGATGGTAAAAAAATCAATATATTTATATTAAATTAATATATATAATTGTCGGTCTACTAATTAAATTTGAAAAAAAAACACTATGATTAATTATCTTCTAAGTAAACTCAGAAACTAAAGTAAATTTAAATTGGCATAACCGTTCGACTTAGATCTGAGGATTATCGGAGCGTCTTAAAATCAAAACCGAAAACTATTAAAGCTATAATAATAAAAATCAAAATCTTATTTAAGTCTAACCATAGAAGCACTTTTTAATCGCCATGACACAGTGTTGAATTAAATTAAAAGCTATTACTTGTTCCGAAAACAGATTCTATTGAAAAGAACCAGCAAGAAACTGAGCAATTACTCATTTCCACCATTTTAATTAATATATTTTTTTATGGCATTGGTTGGCGGAGCATATGGGCCACCTGATTGTAAGTGATCACCACCGCCCATAGACAAAGGCGCTGTAAGAAATATTAACCATACCTTACAACACCTATGCGCCACCAACATTGGGAACTAAGATGTTATGTCCCTTGTGCCTGTGATTACACTGGCTCACTCACCCTTCTAACCGGAACACAACAACATAGAGTACTGTTATTTGGCGGTAGAATACCAGATGAGTGGGTGGTACCTACCCAGACGGGCTTGCACAAAGCCCTACCGTCAAGTAAATAAATACTAAATTGATATATACTGCCTAGAAAACAACAAATACTAAGTCCAGGCTGCCTTATCCTTAATATTAATCTAGTATTAAGTAACATTCCTTATTTATCAATATTTTTTTTATATATGAGCCTAAATGTTCTTAATAAGCCAAGTTAAAAATAACTGTGGAATCTCATTATAGAAACGAATACCGCGCCCCAGGAAGGATGTATTAACTTTGCGAAGTCAGACTCGTGTCTATACAATGATAACAAATACATTTAAAATAAAAAACCCTCGAAATGATTTTACGAATACAAAATACAACAATAATATCACAAGTAGATGATATTTGTCCAAACAGTTACTTAATCAATAAAATTTATTACAATTGATAAAACAATGGGGTTGATAAAATGATTGAAATTTGGGTCAGTGTTGTTTTCGATATGTACCATTGTAAATATTATTGGGTCAATAATGACGCTTGATTCTGATACAATGATTGTGAAACAATCAACCATCGTACTTGTATTATCTCGAAGGTACCGTCCTGAGCGAAATGGTCCAGTGCTACGGAACAGAACACGTGGATCACGAAGATCGTGGGTTCAAATATATGTTGCGTGAAATATACCTAACACGTGCAATTTATTTTCTAAATGAAGATTCAAAGGTTTTACTTTATTTATATAATACATACATTATATATAGACAATATTCTTATAACAAAATTGATGGTTAATCTAACCTCCCCTAGGTGGGGAGGTTGGATTAACCACCGACTTAGAAGTTTTTTAGTTATTTATGGTGCGGATAGAGGTACTAATACGTGAGGCAAGGTTTTATTATTAAATCTAATTAAAAATAATAAGTATTAGAGAATATGCTTACGTTTATACGTTAAAGAGGTTTTAGTAATATCTACGCATCGCAATCTCTCCTGCTCTAAATTTAGACTGTTAACGTGATGAGCTTGGATTTCATGTTCAAATGAGCTTATATTGAAGTTTATAATTAAATTGTCTGTTCTATTGATGCCAGTCAATTTAATGGCAGACAAACCAACTATGCTGGAGATATTATAGCGCACATGTGTGTACGCAAAAACAAGTGCACTCTCTCCCCCTTTTTTTATGATAAACGTGGGCGGAAGAGCCAATAGGCCACCTGATGTTAAGTGGTCACCAATGGCGCTATAAGAAATATTAACAATTCCTTACATAGCTAATGCCTTGCACCTGTAGTTACACTGGCTCACTCACGCTTCAAACCGGAACACAACAATACCGGGTACTGCTGTTTAGCGGTCGAATATCTGATGAGTTGGTGGTACGTTTCCAGACGGGCCGGCACAAAGGCCTACCACCAAGTAAACTTCATAATCTGATGGGGCGGCTTTATATACTTTCTGAGGCACCGGAGTGTACACACTTCTCACTTCTAAACTTCGTACTGTTACTGAGGAAAACCTAATAACTCCTTTATCGGCCCGACCTGGTGTCTGTTATATGGGCAGCTGCAAACCTTCTCAAGAAAAAAGAAAGCTTTATTCTTAAAAAGTATATTATTTAAATATGTCAGATTAATCTGTTTTCGTAAAATGATTTAGCACGTTTTCAGTTATATATCACGTTTGACCAAGTGTCCTAAATAATTATCTAATTTAAAGGTCATTTGAAAAGCTATTATATGTTTCGTGATATTAATGATATGTTTTGTTCATTGATAAGCGATATTGTAAAGGTTTACATAAGGAGCTTCTGAAACTTTGATACGTTATTTTATTTCAAAAATATCAGTCAGGACAAAGGTCTAATGCCAGTTAATTTAAAAAAAAAAATCTTTATAATAGCAAAATTTTTAATTTATGGTATTCGTAGTCATCAAAGTTGAAAGTCAATACCAATCTCTTAATTACGCCTCATTGGAAAATTTACTCAACTCAAGGATAGTGTAATTCTTTTTTTATTTA
This sequence comes from Vanessa atalanta, assembly GCF_905147765.1. Lineage (NCBI taxonomy): Eukaryota > Metazoa > Arthropoda > Insecta > Lepidoptera > Nymphalidae > Vanessa > Vanessa atalanta. The sequence goes on from NC_061896.1 coordinate 695,205, forward strand.
ATTGTTAAACGGACGGCCAAATGGTCCACTGATGGTATGTGGTCACCACCACCCATAGACATTGGCATTGTTTGAAATATTAATCATTCTTTATAGCACACCAATGCGCCACCAACTGGAGCTCCGTCTGTAGTTACACTGGCTCACCTATATGATGAGTGGGTGCTACCCACCCAGACGGGCTTGTACAAAGCTCTGCAATACCATATTATATTGTGTGATATGTTCATGGTAGATGATCGTCAGGGGTCATGATTGCCAAGACTTTAAATATTAGGAAACTCTGTACACAAAATACATAATAACTTCATAATCATGCAATCCCAATACTTTATTGAAATTAAACATTTACGTCACTGTTTCTCAACGTATTACTGCTTTGAAATGTATAACCTATCCCAAATGAATATTTGAGAAAAGATTTGAGTCGAATAGCAATCAGTAGTTCCGAATAAAAAAGTGTGTGTATGAAATTTTCTAAATTGTTTTTTTGTTTCTTTTTCGTTAATCATTTTCGCTTCAAATTCAAATCATAACGATTCTAAAGAAGTTTTACTTCTATAACATCATATTAATTCATCGTTATCAGTGGCGTAGCTAGGTGGACAAGGGCCCCGGTGCATAGAAAAAGAAACGGGCCCTCATCCCCTCTTCAACTTATATTGCCCTTCAAAACTATAGATAGCAATAAGAATAGGATACAGGATACATTGAGATGAACTTATCATTAGTAGGCTAAATCCATATGTCATCTCTATTCAAAGCTTAGGTTAGAGGGCCCCCCTGAGCTCCGGGGCACTGGTGCACTGCACCACCTGGCCCTACGATAGCTACGCCACTGATCGTCAACATCAAGACTTAAAATCTAGTAAATCTAATTTATTTCAGTAGTCTTCCCGATAAGTGGAAAAAGCTGGAGAATTGGAGTTCGAAGGATCCTAAGATACGAGTATTTTTAATAACTTATAAATACCAAGGAGCCAAGTAAAGTGCCAGACGGGACGTTGGGATTCGAAAACATTTTGACAAATACAACATCCGCAGCATCAAAAAGGATATATATAATGTCGCGAAGGATAAGAATATTAATCGTAGAATTAATTAGTTTTAAGTTAGTTATAGTTTTATTTTTGTATTATACTAGTGACCGGCGTCGCACGAGTCCAATGCTGATATTAAATATACTACAGAAAGTCTTCATATACAACGCTCACTGCTTTTTTGTCATTAGGCAATACAAACCACTATCTCCTTGCATTTTAAATCTGTAACATCTCTTTAATATCTGAAACGACTCTTTTTTATACTATGTAGTAAATAATATGACTTACGAGAATTACACTGAATAAGATGACTTTATTCAGTTCTTTAAATGAGAATTAAAAAAAATGCTAAGTGAATTTGTTACGCTTTTACATCTTAACTGCTAAACTGATTAGCGAGAAAGTTATTAGAAAAGGACTGGTAGTATCTGCCTCTCCTTCTCACACGCGTGCGGAGCTGCGGGAAAATTGTCTTTGATATAAAAATTTGTTCCTATTTATTGTAATATGCCGCAAAATGGCGCTATACAAAACCATACCGTTTGACCATAGTGACTATTGATTGGCAGACATGCAGGTCGCCTGCCTGGTTTTGAGTATTCAGATTTCATTTACTGTTTCTTTTTTCGGATTACTGTTAATACAAATATACCTACTAATAGTAAGTGATTCTCTTCTTTTAGAGATGGTTTAGAACTTATTCATATATTTATGCGGGTAACACGTGTGGTAGTTGATCAGGTTATCTCACGATGTTTTCGATCTACATCCTACGATATAAACACGTCATTAACCCCATCAATTATTTATCGAAAATTATTTTAAAAGTACTGAATAAACACCACTCGTTCCCTAGACAAAGAAAAATTATTTATATCATAATTTCCATTGAAAAAGGACAGCGTGATTCAGAGAAAACGAATAAAATGAACAACGACATCTATTAATACATATAAAAACTAAATAAATGCTAAAAAGTACACAAGTACAAAACGTATTAAGTGTATACACACAATTAACAAACATAATACTATGTGTGCGTTAAGTGTATTCGTATCTGGACCACACAAGATATCAATCACTGTTAATACTTGAATGTGAATTGTTCATTATAATTTATAGTATTCATATTATCTATGACAATTATTTGACGATAAAAGATTTATTATTGAATAGTACTATGCTAGTACTATGACTTGATAAGCAAAAGTAGGGCGCTGGGCGTTCTACAGCATTGATGCCTCGATAATATGTGATAAACTTGTTTGATGATTGATCTTACATCTTAGCCCTTATACATCGAAAGCCCAGAGCCTTTTTATCCAAAACTATACCACGTACAAGTAAGCTTGATCTTTTTGACAGATGTAAATTTTTCTGATCTACATAACTTTGCAATCAAATTCAAAGTCAAAAATCTTTATTCAATATAGAAGTGTTTACACTTGCTTATTGATAGTCAAAAATCTACCACCGGTTCGGAATTTAACACCTCGGACCTGAGAGGAACCGGCGAAAGAAACTCAGCGGGATATTTTTTTTTTCCATTTTGCATGTACAATAATAATGATATTTTAGTTATTTGAAACAGCCTGGAATGACAAACATATTAATTTTTTAATTTAATGATTTTAAAAATTCTAAAAAAAAAAATACATATCACACAAAATTCTAAAGATTCAAACGTATTCCGAAAATTTTAAGACTTTTCATTATTTCAATTCAATTTCAAGTAAAATTTAAATAGAAACACTAAAAATAACAGATGCTTGTAAAATGGTACATCGGTCGGACGGGTGGGACACAAATAACAGGCAGGCAGGCAGACTGTAACAAATATCGGTTACAAAAAATCATTTTTAAGTTAATGTTACGAACGGTCCTTTTGGTTGGGGGCTCTTCAGTTGGTATAACTCTATTTAGAAAAATAAGGTAAAAATAAATTGAGTTCTAATTTAAATTACGTAATAATTTATGTCTAGTCCAATAAAGAATTTCACACATAATAGACCCACACCATCTCGTCACAGTTACAAGTATTTTAAAACGTTATTTTTTGGACTACAAGATATTTTCTGTTTCCCATCACTAGTCCGTCTGTAAAAAGATCAAGCTAACTTGTACAGGGTATACATAGATAATTTAAGTATTCTTCAGATCGTCTTTATGGGATAGCTACAGGGGGCCTCCTAAAAATAGTATGATAACTAAAACGAGGGTCGTCGTGCGATACCCGTTTAGAATGAAATTTCTTTCGCTTATATTTTGTGTTAAAAAACAGAGACAATGAAATAAATCAACAGCGTTTTTTCAAACTGAGATGAGAAAAATGTAATTAAAACCATTTACCGTTTCAATAATAAGATATAAGGTGAAGAAATAATATACAAATCCTCCTACACTAGAAAGAGACTGAAGCCAAGATTTCAAGAGGAAAGGTTGCCTGGAGGCATTCCTTTATTAACGATACTGTCACTTCTCTCTACTCTAAGCCGCATAAAAAATATCGTTTAAAAAAAAAACTGATATTAAAGTAGAATTGTTTGTGAATTAGCTTTATGCTACAAAAATCATATATATTTATTGAAAATAATCGCTACAACAAAAATATATCGGTACTGTAAGAAATATCAACCATCCCTAACATTGCGAATTCGCCACCAACCTATTACTAAGATATTGTCCCTTGTGCCTGTAATTATATAATTATTTCCAACTCACCCTCCAATCAACAGCAATACTTGATAATAATAATAAGTTAATAATAATAAAAACTTCAATACGCTTATTAAAGATATGCGGATATTAATTATGTCATAACTAGATAACCGGTATATTTCTGTATAACACGTAATCATAATGACGGTCAAAGCCTAATCTTTGTAGCACATCACCTTTCGTTAAGGAAGCTTTAGTATAAATATCCAAATTTAGTTTTCCTCGCCGATTACGGTCGAGGCGGTCTAGGCAAATGTCTGCACCCGACATAACAATTTGCAAAAGTTTGTACTCTCTTAATCAACACCTAACATCCACGATATCCACATAATTCACGATCAAAATTGTTTTGCGAAAAAAAAAAACTTAAAACTTTCCGAATAAATTCCAATAATGATAACATACTTAAACGACCTTCAAACAAATTTTACTAATATGAGCAATTTCTTTGATTTAATTATATAACGTTTTAAAATTAGACTTATTTTATCTAAATTGTCATATTTTTATGGTTAAGGTATCATTTCAAATAAACAAAGCGTTCCATTACGCTTTGTTTATTTGAAATCCATCACGATCAGAAAGAATACGGGCGTAGGACTAATTAATTTACGTACTTGCCGTGAACATACTTCGAACTTTTAGACTCCAGGCTGAATATTTAATAGAAAACCCAATATTTTTTTATTAACTCAACCCAAGTTCTTTGGACCACAGTCGTATAATGTAGCTTCTAGACTAACGAGGTATTCAAAGTTGCTTTACTAAGTAAGCAACAATTTGGGTACTTGAAAGGGATGTTATGAATGTGTAATTTCGAATGAATACGGATATATGAAGGATATTTTATCAGTTACAGATCCGGTTACGAAATCATACTCCTTTTGGGTATTAAGATTATGCAAAAACAATAATAAATATTTATTGATTATATCATTATTTTTATCGACGACCTCCGTGGTCGAGCTGTGTGTACACCGGTTTTCATGGGTACGCCACTTCGAAGTCTTGGGTTCGATTTCCGGCCTAGTCGATGTAGAAAAAGTTGATTAGTTTTCTACGTTGTCTTGGGTCTGGGTGTTGCTACCGTCGTTACTTCTGATTTTCCATAACACAAGAGCTTTAGCTACTTACATTGGGATCAGAGTAATGTATGTGATGTTGTCCAATATTTATTTATTTAATTAAATACAATGAAAATTTAATTTAATACTAATAGTTACGGATAGTTTTTTATTTCGGATATCCGATAGGTCGTTACGTTTACGGAACTGCATACCATGCAAGACAACTCAGCAGTGCTTAGTACCCCATCAGTCAGATCACGACAAGACAAGTTGTCCGATCAAAAATATATATATTCCTTATAAACGAAGAACTCGTGCAGAATTATTATTATATCATGTAGACTAGAATTATCTTGTTGTGATAAACAAATTTATAATATTATAGTTGAATATCAATAAATAGTTCAGTCTAGTAGTTGTAACGTCTGTGTTTATGTTTTCATTTAACTGATAAGTAAATACATATAATAGGTAGATAAGTATTTTAACACATAGAGTATGTATGATTTGTTACTTTAACGCTGAGAGACCAGCAACGGCGTACAGACGACTAAAAACTAAACGCTGATGTTAATATAATAGATCATAATTAAAGAAACCTTTCAAATAAATATAGAACGAAGTCTATAAACGTAGATAGGTTAGTTTTCGCATCGCTTCGCTTATTGGTTCGTTTCATTTTTTGGTAAGTAAGTAACCAATGGGATTCAAGCATGCTTGAATTTTATCAAATTCCATTTGTGGTTTGGTCGTGAAGGCGCAACAGAGTTAGTTTCGCATTTAGTAATAGAGGGCGATGAGTGCATGACACTCATGTCATCACGGCTTAAGAGTCGGACTTAACCCCCAAGTCGCATCAACAGATGTTACACGCCAAAATTGATTGTACTCAAGTCGTTCCCAATTACATAAAATGCATGTTTATGGAAAATATCAAACAAAATTATAGATGATCACTGAGCAGCGGGATTTTACTCGAATAACCCTTCTCTCTGTGCAAATATCTTTATATTATAATACGTATACAAACTTTGTGGTTCGATTCGTTAAATAATTACTTAAAGCTATTTATGTCATAAATCCGGCATATTAAAATGCACAAGTGTATGCACAGAATTGCACGATAAATCCGACACGACATACTACATCAGGCGGAAACAGTTGCAAGCCACTGCCAAGTTCCTTTGAAGTGCTGATCTAGATGATGGAGGCAGTTAAAACGTACATAAATTACGTTGAAACTGTGAGTGATAGTATGAATGTGATATGGTAGTTATGATGGTGAGGATGCTGTCCTGGCTGACTTCGGAGCAAACACAGGAGCACTTTCTGTTTCACGACTCGCAAAATCCGATGGGTCTGCAGAACCTAAAGAATCGTAAAAGCTTCAGACGCAGGACAAAATGACTTAAGTAGTTTCCGAGGGAGTGTACAAACCTACTTCCAAACTCTCTGTTACTACTGAGAATATTAACAGAAAAAACCAATCCAATATTTTTTTATTAAACCGACATTAGGTTTCAACCCAGAACCTCGAGATACCTCCCAAGACATGATATTTTTTTTCCATAATCGCATCAACGTAAAATTAAGAACGTTAACAGTGCTCGCGAATTTGGACTCATGATCTTCGGTTATAATCCACGTGTCCTATCTACTGGATTAACTCATAAATATTTAAATAAACCACCACCTAATGGTGAGTGGCCACCATCATCATTACACACTGGCGCTATAAAAAATATAAGCTTCTTAGATGACGTTGAAATAATATATATAAATAACCCGTATCAATACCCTCGTCTTAACCAGAACTCTGATCGTCTATCTGTATATCTATGCTAATAAGCTAGCTGTGCCAGCGACTTCGTGCGCGTTTTTAATTTAACAAAAAAGTTATTTTTATAGCCTAATACTCCTTATTATATTAGCTATCTGCCAGTGAAAATCCCGTCAAAATCAGTCCAACGGTTCCAGAGATTAGTCGGAACAAACAGAGAGAGAACAAAAATTAAAAAAAAGTTATATTCGTATATGTACCGTGTATACATACATATGTATTTAGTAAAACGCGGTTATTTTAATATTACAAACAGACACTCCAATTATTATATGTATATATATATATAATATGACGTTTTTTGTATCTGAAAAAACCACTAAATCAAAATACATAAAACTTATACCAGAAGATAGTGCGCGTTATGGAGAAGGTTTTAGGATATAAAATTATATAGCTTTAAATATGGACTATTGACTTGATAAACATTTTTATGGTCTTAAATAATATAGTGCTGTTTAACATTCTCAAGCAGCAATACTTTGTATCGTTTGCCGTGTTCCGGTTTGAAGGGGAGTGAGCCAGTGTACATACAGACACAAAGGATATAATAATGTAGTTACAAAGGCTAGTGGCGTATTGGAGATGTAAGGAATGATTAAAATTTCCATTCCAGATTGCCTATTGCCGTCCGCCTATTTATTACATAAGAAAGAAAATATAAATAAAACAATCTAGGAATTAATAAATTTCAATCTTGGAAATAAAGTTATGATTTTGCACATGACGAATAAATCGGTTCGATAATTTTCATGCCGGATAAATAATATTTGAATTGTATTAAGTAACATAGTTTATTGGAAGATCTTCGTGGTAAATACTACATTTTGAAACTCTGGGAAAAAATGCTGTTTGAGGGGTGGAGGGATTAATAGGTGGTCGGTCTGGAGTGCTTGAGTAACAGTTGTTATAATGCTATATATATAAATCTTTTTTTTTTATGTCATAGGTGGCAAACGAGCAGGAGGCTCACCTGATGGAAAGTGATTACCACCGCCCATGGATATCTGCAACATCGGAGGGCTTGCAGGTGCGTTGCCGGCCTTTCAGGAAAGAGCTACCTCATTTTTCTTAAAGCTAATAAATAACTAATACTCTTTACATCTTATTGTGTGTTGTGTATCATGTAGTAAGTAAACGTCACAATCAAACGTATTTTATTTCCAACTGAACGACAGCGGTGTACATCAAAGGAAACAGCACCAACCTACCAAGAAATCTTAAAAAATAATAATTCAAAAGTACTTGTTCAAAGTTTATATTGATTTTGATACGGCTCTTCTCTATCTGTCCGAGGTGGTTCGAAGTTGTTAAGTATAATATATTACCTAGTGTAAATAAAACATTTGATTTAATTTTGATACACAGCCTAAATGTAACGTCTAACAGCCTGTGTGCCGCTGGGCTAGCATCTCTCTTTTAAGAAGACTTAGAACGTATTGCACCGAGCTGTTCCTAGGATTGATGGATGCAAAGATTTTCATTCGAAACACAGATCGTACATGAGGAATAAACAGAAATTAAGCAAGTAAAGATTTAGATCTCGTTAAAACACAGGGTCGTCTTCGCTTCCGATTTTAGAAAAATGGGATCAAACGCTACGTAGATCTTTAGGAAAAGGGTAAGTGTAGAAAATATTAATAATAATTTACACCATAAAATCGACTTCAACTATCTGTTCCGAGACGTTATGGCTCACTAGTCATGTAAACTGAAACGAAGCAGTCCGATATTGCTTGAAAAGTAACTTTAAGTAACCGATGAGCTAAGATGGCCCAGTAGTTAGAAAGCGTGCAACTTAACCGATGATTGCGGTTTCCGTGCAAGCGCCACTGAATTTTCATGTGCTTGATTTGTGTTTATAATTCATCTCGTGCTTGGCGGTGAAGGAAAACATCGTGAGGAAACCTGCATGTTACAATTTTAACGAAATTTTGGCAAACGTGGATAATATATGCTTATAAACATATGTTTCAAACCTTCTCTTCAGAGTAAGAGGGTACCTTAACCCAGCAGTGGGAAATTTACAGGCTGTTACCGTAACTTTATTACTGTTCTCTCACACATAAATGGTTAATGAATTTGTTCTTAAAACAGTAGTTATTTGTATTAAGGTGATTCTGTGTAAGAGACTGGTATCTGTACTAGGTGACTTGTATGATCAGATTACCAGCCACCGGTAACTTTTGTATTAGTTTGTTCCTTGTAAATGTAACATAATTTTTGACAGTGTGGTGTTATTATTATATACATATATGCTAGTGTGTGTGTGTGATCGCAATATTTCTTTATCGCTGTTAACGTGCGAGTCTATAAGGGTAACCGAGAGTTACGTGTTTGTAAGATTTTCATGTTTTCTCTTTAGTTAGATCCTTGGTATATAAATACCTACTTATTTAAAGTTGTTTGAATTGTATCGTAATAGTTTAATTAAAAGTACGTTCGAAGTATCACACAAATTTTATATTAAAATCTACCAATATGCACATATATAATAGTTATATACGATCTTATTTACACAATAATTGTTAACATTAAGGCCTTAAACAAATATAAATTAAAAATTACTGAACAAATTACGACCACGTGGCTATTTCCCCGTTGAAGGAAAATCCGATCCTCTAAGCAAAAAATTATCAGCCCTCAAGTCACCAGTGTAAGCAATAAGATGTTATACTATCTATCTATACATATATTAAATTGGAGTGTCTGTTTGTAATATTAAAATAATCGCGTTTTACTAAATGCACGGTACATATATCTAAATAACAATTTTTACAATTTTTGTCTGTCTGTCTGTTTGTTCCGACTAATCTCTGGAACGGCTGGACCGATTTTGGCGGGACTTTCACTGGTAGATAGCTGATGTAACAAGGAGTAAAATAGGCTACTTTTATTTTAGAATTATATGTAAAATAATAATAAAGTAACGCTTTTTATTAAATTCAAACGCGCACGAATTCGCAGGCGCAGCTAGAACATAATAATCCTTATTTATATTTATAATAATGGTGTTAAATATCGAAGATATAAACCACAAACAAAACTTAAGCTATCAATTTAAAAAGTTAGCTTAATATACTTATCTATAATAGAAATAGATAACTTAACGTAACAAACAATGAAGATAAAAAATAACTTATAAAACATCCCGTTGATTCTACTGATTTAGCTTTATTTAAGTAAAATGTTATTTAAATTACCTTACTAGGTCCTCTTTTAGATCGCAGCTTCCAACTCGATCGATTTTATAAAGTAGCGTCAGTATTAGTTGATATTTTGAGTTATAATTTTAATTATATTCAATTTAGTTGATGTTATTAAATTAAAGGAAAAGTGTAACTACTGAGTTTCTTCGCAATCTTTGATGGCGATTCAAAAGTTTAAGATGTCACTTGGAAAAGTTAGTTTGGTTATTTTGTTAATGATATCAGATTAATCGCTAAAAAACATTAAGCAAAAATATTGTATAGTGCGTTAAACACGAAATCACGGGCTTGAACCCGGAATCTTTAATCAATATGAATGTTTTCTAGCCACGAGGCCATCTCGTCTTTTGTTATATATAAGGCACACCTGTAAACATTGGAAAAAACTATAAAAATAAAACATTCAGATAACCCCGACCGTTTGCGAGTAAGTGACGATTTGTTTTTAGCAATTATATCACTGTGACAGATGATTTTAAACTGTTATTATTATCTCGCACGTATTTTAAATAAATGTATTTGATTAATCAAAGTATTTTTCCTATTTTTTTTTTTTTCAATGCGGTGGGTGCCGACGTCCCGGATACAATGCCAAAGAAATATTATAATAATTAAATATTTATCAGGTCTGTCTTTTTTATTAATTAGAATTTAATTTTGGTTCTGTTTTTTAATAAAATAAAAATAAAAATTATTTTTTTTTAGTTCATTTTCAGTTCTCATAATTGTTAGGTTGGGTATAGTAACATTTAAATTAATATTTAAGTAAATTAATTGTGAAAAATTAGCAGACTAAAATAAATTACTTTATAAATTTACTTTTACTTTAGAACAATTGTTTTCTTTACTACAAGAATTCAAAAAAGCTTAGTTTTCGATTTATTAGCGGAACGAATTATTTAAAAAAGTAAACAGTGTACTTCTCATAATTAAATATTTTTAGACCTTTTAGTTTAATTTAACTGAGTTTTCATTATGTTTTAATTTAACTTATTAAAATATTTTTTTATTTAATATTAATTATTAATTTATTAATATTATATAATTCAAAATCTTAATAAATACAATTAAAAAAATAACTAAGTATGCCACATAGTAATTTTAAGCACTATGAAAAAAAAACACATAGCAACATTAAAAAAAATAACTTACCATAGATAAACAAAACGCCGCCATTTTGTATGTAACACTTCCGCACTCAATTCGCACTGAACTACAAAAAAAAAAAATTACGGTCTGTCTGTCTAGTTACGCGTGTTAACTGGGTATGCTCGCGTTAGACAGGCGTCGGCCATAATATGTGTATAGCTCCCTTATCTCGGAAACACATTGCCTCCGCGTGCTTCAGTAGTGATCCAGATAATCTGCAAGTATTTTTCATAGCGTCTGCGTTTTGAACTGTGACGTCACCGTCAGGTGACCGACACTCCTGTTTTTTTAAACTTATTTTTCAATAATATCTGTGTGACAATTTATTTTATATTTTTTATAAAATAATGTGTTTATGCACATATAAGGTGAGTACCTATAGTTCGAGTCCAAGTCCAAAATTACCAATAAAATTAAAACGAATACTTTGATAGTGGTGGTAAGTACATTTTCGAACCCCATAATCAACATTAACAAATATCATATATATATGTATCGTAACAGGCATGTAAGGATAAAAAGAAGGGAAAGGGGGCTTCGAACCAACAGTAGAACATTACCAGGCTTCTGTAATTTACGTATATTTATAGTATATATCAAATACTATAAATATTGAGGAAGTTAGTTTATCAAAGATAATTTTAAATATCTTGATACCTTAGCTTTGACATATTAGATAAGCATATAGCAACACATAGACGATTTTCCGTCTATCTTCAAGTATTGAATAATATATATTTATAAGCTTCATTGATAAATGATAAAAAAAAAATCAAAAGAGCTTGTTGCATTTAGCAAAAGTCTTGATTCGTCATTATCATAAAGTCGTATATAAGTACACCTTATAAGTATATAAGTGTACCCTTTGGGTAATCCTCACAGCATCTGATACGTTATCGATAGAATTACATAAATCAATATTACTATATATTTATCAGAGATTGCAATTTCGAATATAGCACTTACGTGATTAATGTGAAATCAATCTACCGGTGATGTCATGAGCAACGTGTCACTTGGAGGTAGGTTGATAATCTATCAAGCGACAAGCGGTAATGCTAAGTCTTATTGTGTTCCGGTTCGAAGTAGTCAGCCGGGGTAACACAAGGTAAGGCACAAGGAATACATCATAGTTGGTTGGCGGCGAAGTGGTGAATTGCACTAATGTCTATTGGCGTTATTGACTTACCATCAGTTGACAATTCAAATGTTTGATTAAATTCGATTATGAGTGTACCGAACCGCAATAGAGCTTGATAGGGTAATGTCCAACTAATTCCCTTAAGAGCTTTTTTTATGATATAGGTTGGCGGACGAAGAAAAGGTTCACCATCACCATCGCTCATAGACAATGGCGCTGTAAGAAATATTAACCATTCCTTACGACGCCAATGCGTCACCGACCTTGTTACTTTATAAGCACAAAAAAAATAATTGAAAATCTACGTTAATGCTTTAAAAGGTATACATTAAGGCACCCAAAGGGGTGTATGCCGCAAATACTGATGAACTCACGAATTATTAATATATGAACATAGAAATAAGCTCACTATTAGTAAGGGAGTAGTAAACTCACTATTACATTACGGAGAATTCATCTGTATGTCCATAATGTCCATAATATTCCGATGAGATGGCAAACCGACACGACAGGATAAGATCCAAATGCAGAACCTTTTTGGCTTTTCATGCTTTCAGAGGCTCGGGTTATATGTTTTTGGGAATTTATGAACAGAAAAATGTATGAACTTGGGCTTGGAACCGGAAACTTAAGATCAAAAGCCTTATAAGCTAACCACCAACGAAGTAGATTAATTATAGCCTACTACTTACCCGCCCCAGATTCGCACAGACAGAATAAGGGTATATATAAACTGGTTATAACTGTTCATTATATTTCAGCCAATTTACTCAAAACATAAATGACTTGAGTTGAGAATGGAGCCGAGAGGATTCAATGGTTAGAACGCGTATATCTTATCCGATGATTTCGGGTTCAAACCCTGGCAAGCACCACTGAATTTTCATGTGCTTAATTTATGTTTATAATTCATCTCGTGCTCGAGGGTGAAGGAAAACATCTTGAGGCAAAATCATGTGAGCAGCGTGGTGAAATATGCTCCAAACCTTCTCCTCAAAAGGAGAGGAGGCCTTCCCCCAGCAGTGGGAAATTTACAGGCTGTTAATGTTAATGTATTAATGAGTTAAACACTTAAACCTTCCTCATGAATCACACAAATTTGTTCGATAGTTAATAAGTATATTGCCTTCAGAAAGACAGACGAAAGTCAGACTAAATCCTTTTGGGATATGAAGTTTAATTAAATTTTAAATCTTCCTCTACCAAGATTACTTTCTTTTCAGATGACGATGCAAGGTTTAATGTACATATCAAGTTTTATTAATTGAATTGGTAGACTGACGGGCAAAATGCCCACCTGATGCTAGGGGGTTACCACCGCCAATAGACTTCCTTATAATAGTAATGCCTGTATGTATGTATTTATTTATTTATTTAAATACTTTATTGACCACCTCTAAATTAATGGGACAAAAGGCGGACTTAATGCCTGAAGGCATTTTCTGCCAGTCAACCCTTAGATCAAACAGAAAACCATGAAGGCGGTAATTAAAAATGAATTAACAATATATAACAATATGTGCACATACTTAACTATATATAAAAAAATATATACATAAATATCCATATAGTATCTATGTATGCCCATAGTATGTGCACAAGAAGTAAGGTTAAGCTTAGAACGCCAAGTTTCCGACTCCGCAAAGTCAATAAATCATTCTTGGGGCAAGGTATCCGTTTCTATAATAAAATTTCGCAGATATTTTTAACTTTGCCGTTTCATAGATTCAAGTCATTTGTAAAAAATACATTGGTAAAGAAGACATATTATTCGATACAAGATTATATTGATGACAAAAAAACGTGAGTTAATGCTCGTTGACTTCACGGCATAACATACATATATAATTGTATTTAACTAACATGACTGTATTCTTAGATGTTTAAAAAGAGTAACTACTGAGTTTCTTGCTGGTTCTTCTCGGTAGAATCTACATTCTGAACTGGGGATTGGTTTACTTTAAATAGTTTGTTAAATGACGATTCAAAAGTGCTTGTAAAAGCCTACTTGATTAAAGTATATTTTGATTTGATGTGCCTGTAGTTACACTGGCTCCCTCACCATTCAAACCGGAATGCAACAGTGCTAAGTATTGCACTGTTGCGTACTTGACGGTAGAAAATCTGATGAGTGGGTGGTATCTACATGGTCGGGCTTGCTCAAAGCAAATCTGTATTTATGGGATTAGCAATGTTCACATAAAATAGGAATAAATAAACAGACCAACGAACTGAATATTTTATATTAGTACGGTAACGACGGAAATGTATATAATTAAGACTAATAACCCAATAATCTTATCTACATAGGATCTGCATTAGTCGTCGGCAGAACTTTGAACTCTGATTAACTTCGTGTTATCTCACAATATACCTACATTGATATTATTATCGTGGATCTGTATGCATGTATTTATAGGAACATATGAAAACGATTATGATTTTTTGATTTTATACCAACTGTTCGAGATTGCCACTTACATACTATTGCCGATAAATTTAATGTAGCTGAATACTCATAGATGGCGTTAGTGGTCGATTAAATCGCGCTTATATTAACATCACGACAATTGTATACATTTATTATATACAAGAGTTTAGACTTCACTTCTCTGTACATCTGCAAATTTGGTATGACTGATCTATATTTGGCCGATTTTTTCCAGGACTGGTAAGAGCCTGTAATTCTGGTAGGGTTATGTCTTATCTGGAGGAGTATGCTTGGGCTTATTTAACCTTCTGTTCTCGAAGGGTTACATAAGTATTAACATATTGCAACCCTCTATTCTACAGCGGGTTAGTGTATCAAAATGTCACATGCAGGTTTCCTCACGGTGTTATCCTTAACCTTGCACATGTTGAAATATAAACACAAAGATATAGAAACACGTGAAACTAACACATACCGTCATTTTCCATCTAATTCCTTCTCCAGCTAGACTCATAAAGTAAAGTATTGTTTATCTAAGATAGATGTAATCAGTAAGTTAATTAAAAATACTTGTAAAAATACTTAATAGTACTTATAGAAGCAATCTGATATATTAATAGCGTAAGCCGATTTGTCCCCAGTGATTATGGAACGATAGCTGCACAAAAAAAATCGGTTATTTGCTTGCTTTTGAAGAGCTCCAGCCGTGGATGTGCAGTAAAATAAAAAGGTTTATTGATTGCAATTTACTAAATTGTTCCAAATAATTTTAGAGAGCGGAAAGCTGGCCGGTTATAGAGCGGTTCTGCGGCTGTATAAATGTAAAACGTTGATAAATTAAAGTAAATTGCTATCGACAATCACCAATTCTAACTGAACTAATGCATAGTAATATTTGACATAAAACAATCATTCGAATTTTGGTTTCATCATTTTGACGCCAAATATAAATGAATGACTTGTAGTTTTCAATGAAATTAAATCAAAACATAACCTGTCCTAGGTTTCTAAATTCCTGGGGTACATGTCAGTCACCTCCTCGTGGTGTACCCTGGGCAACGGGGCCGGCTTGAGCTTGCTCGTCGGCCACGGCTAAGACTGGCGGGAGGGATGCCGCGGGGCTGCTCCTGGTACGTCCCTGATCGGCGTCAGGGCGGACCATGTGAGTGGCCTCGTTGGCTAGGAGGGAGTGGGAGGGCTCGCTACTCGAGCCTCCCAGGTGTTTTACACCGGCGGTTTGCGGCGGAGCCTACCATCTTATCCGCCGCAGGGCGTCAGATTCGTTGACGCCTAGCCTCCAGTGGCGGACTCGGGGGAGTTCGCCACATTCCCGCGTGGAGGATGAGGAGGAAGGCGCGCACTAGGCGCGCTTTCCATGTATATTCAGCCGCCTTACGGCGGCTGCCGCTGGTGGGGTCGCGGTTGCATGCCCTTGGCGATCCCGTGGCCTCACCACTCGGCGGCATGGTGGAAACCCGAGGATGGTTTTAGTGGGTAGGACAGGGCATTAGCACTAGCGTGCCCTGGCACGGGGCATTAGTTCCCGGTTGAGTCCCACATACCCGTCCCGGTCCCCCGACCGGGCGGCATGCGTAAATGCATTTCCTCCTCGTTAAACAAAAAAAAAAAAAAAAGGTTTCTAAATTCCTAAAGGAACATTTGAATAAACTCGAAGTTTCGCGAGCGTCTGACACTATTGTTTATAAAATAAGAGATTTTCCTTTTAATAATTATAGATTGTGTTACATTATGCCCAGCAGTGGGGCATATACAGGCTACGTTATAGAAGGCTTATTTAGAAGACTATATCTGAATTCCACGTCCAGGCAAACAAAGTCGCGGTGGTATAATTTTACTCCCAAATAAATTAACCAGCCTCGACAATCTCGTGTTAAAAATAACCGTCTGTTTACAAATGAATCATTCGTCACAGACAAAACAATGAACTGGTCATTCACACACGTATCTTGTTTTCTTCGAGAGTTCGAAAATAATTATGTTTTCTATATATAATGAGAAATTTATTAAGTTTTGTCTGGGACTTGTTTGTCTCGTAAGGATAATTTGATTTATCTACCCCTGTGTTCTCGTAATATCATGCGGAGTCCTTAGTTTTATTGATCAACGTTAGCCCAATTGGGTGGAAATTTATCAATTCTATTATTTTTAATTTGGCCTATTAAAAAAATTCAAGCTCATGTTAATAAAATCATAATAAACAAGGCGTATTACTCAGTAGGTACGAGATTTTATCAAAGATAAAAAAGCGTGGACTTAGTATTTATTGATTTCTAGACAGGATAAGTACAAAATTAATTGTTCTTTACTGATATAATCTGCAATTAAAATGTTGAAAAAGAGTAAATATTTTTTTTTAAAAAAACCCCTAATCATAATTATAATAAATTGAATTGTTACTCAATAGCTTTTTTTAAAATAATCGTTCATTAAAGCCCGTACTAAAGATCTCTAAATGGATAGAGTGGGTCACGCTCGTTCTTTAAGGGATATTCTGGCGCTCTCGACAGTTCCACATGGGGAAGAATGTCGTAAAAATTTTTTTTATTGAGATGAAAAATTCTGGGGTCCATTTTGTTATGGAAATGGGATACTTCAAGGATATTCTGAAAAGGTTCTGCAGGCAATACAAGATACTTGTTTTGGAAAAACTTAAAATCCATATGTGCACGTGAATTATGTTAAAAACGTTAAATTCACTACGAATGGCTGTTCTAATCGTAATCGGTTATACAATAGTCACGTTACTTGTTGTTATATAACTTAACGAGATAATGAGCCGAACATACATACGTTACCACGACATTATATGACGGCGTAACTAATACTGACTAAATAATTACATAGATGTGGCTGCACCTTTATAATTTCAGTTGTGATCACTTACTATCCGGTAGCACATTTGCTCGTTGGCCAACCTATGTTATAAAAAAGGAGTCACGCAGGGGTGTGTTTTAGGGCCATTGCTGTAAAATGTCGCGCACAATGAAGTCCTACGTATAAATCACCTCAGAAACGTCAGCGTAATCTACTATATGCTTACCAATTACATTATATATTTTTTATAAAAAGGGAAAAAATAATCCGAACTGTTTAGTTTATTTGACACCAGATGCGTGAAAAAATACGGCACATTGTTACAAGCGTTACCACTGTGGCGAATTGATCTTTAAAAAAATCATAATACATTATATTCAAATAGGCAAATATAGCTGATCACTTTACAGAATGATATTAAATGGAAAGTTAACAACTATTCGGATTATAGATTCTAGCTAGAAGAACCGGCAAGAAACTGAGTCAATAGTAACGAATATCATTGTTTTAAATAGCCTAGGATTTCATCCTTATTTTACCCGTACAAACAAGTTAATAAAAAGCCAAGTTTATAAACACGACCAAAGTCCATTAAGTATATCAGAATTAAAAAAAAAAAATCACTTAAAGTAATGATGACATAATTTGTCGTTATTGAAATCGTGCCCCCGGGCCCCCCGTTAACAAGAGGCCTCGTGCGGTCATGAAAAATAATAAAAGATGCACGATTTAATCTAAGTTATTTTAAATACATTCTCCCTGTTTCCTAGAGACAATTATCTCGTTGAGATAATTGAATAACCGATAAAAAGGTCAAAGAATCATAAAAACAAAAAATATACAATTTAGTTCATCTCCATGTGAATAATATTTAATTAGGTGATCGATTAAATTTCTTTTTATTTGTTAGTGTATTTTAAGATTTTTTTTGCAATTTTATGACACAGTTGTGTGGAAAGTTACAGAATAAATCTTAAGCACCGGAAATCTTATATCTCTTCGTCCATGTTATAGTACTGTGCTTTTGCACATAATTGTGCTCTGTAGCTAATGCACAGTTGTCTAGTATTTTAACTTCGGCTAGGAAATCATTATTATTAATAATTATGATAAATAACTTTATATACCAGCTGCTCATCTCGACGTTATAAAGGCAAAATTTACACTATGTTACCCCCCTTTCTTCCTATAAATTATAAAATAAACCTTTGTTTCAAATTTCAGCTTTTTAGATAGTATCGATTGTACGTAAACTTCACTCAGGACAAATAATTCTATTCTATACAGAATCATTGTATATGTATAAAATTATATACATATATAATACCGATATAAAGATAATTAAAAATAAAAAATTGGAGCGTTCAATACATTGAACAACATAGTGTATGTTATGTAGGTCAAAGATCTTAAACGATAGATAAGATATTTTTAATTTGAAAAGTTCTGAAAAGTATGTGCGTCAACGCTAATTTCTGCCTTAAAGCTATGTTATATAATGTGACTAGCTGAGCTTGCGACTTCGTGCGTGTTGAATTTAATAAACCTAATTAACCTGAAATTAAATATTATTTATTAATAATTAAAATGAATTTAAAAGCGTGGCTTTATATATAATTCTAAAACAAAAGTAGCCTAAGTTACTCCTTATTACAACAGCTATCTGCCAGTGAAAGTTTCGTCAAAATCGGTCTTGCCGTTCCAGAGATTAGCCGGAACAAACATGTCTGTTTTGACAGACAGACAAAAATTGTAAAAAATGTTATTTAGGTATATGTACCGTGTATACATGCATATGCATTAAGTAAAACGCGGTTATTTTAATATTACAAACAGACATTCCAATTTTATTATATGTATAGATTATTCTAAGATATAATTATTATAAAGTTCATTACAGTATGATTACATTGACAAACATTAAATAACATCTAAGCAAACTTTAGATCGTGTGAGCTCTAGGCATTAGTTTATATATTTGCCAATACGCCAATAACTTTGTGCCGCCATAACATGTAAGTTACATGTTATGTCTCTTGTGCCTGTTACACTGACTCACTCACTCTCGAAACCTGAATTCTGCTGTTCGGCGGTAGACTATGTCACAAGGTACCTACCCAAACGAGTTTGCCACAAAGCCCGCTTATAAAACAATCTAGATAAACACTGCCACGTAACAATTGTGTTTTTTTATGATATCGGTAGCTGAACGAGCAAATAACCGCCCATAGACAATGGCGTTGTAAGAAACATCAACCACTCCTTACATCGCCAATGTACCACCAACCTTGGGAACTAAAATGTTACGTCCCTTCTGCCTATAGTTACACTCGCTCACCCTTCAAAACGGAACACAACAATACTGAGTACTGCTGTTTGGCGGTAGAATATCTGATGAGAGGGTGGTACCTACCCAGAGGGGCTTGCACAAAGCCCTACCACCGAGAAAACTACAAAAAGACCAAAGTTACTGTTATACTACAAAAAGACCATTCATTCCGTATCAATCATCAATCAGATTATCGTTTAGAATCGATATACTTATTAGGAACCACGTCATCTCGTCTAAAAAACTAAGATAAGATTAATTAATATATAAATATAACAGAAATGATAAGGGGACGAAATCTAGTTTATAATACGTGATAAAGAAATTTATATATGTATATCTCAAGTAACATATTCGCAATGGTTCGTTATCATACAATGGTTGTTTTAAGTCGTTTCTATATTTTCTTGTAATGTATTCGTTCGTGTTGTTGAGCTCTATATGTGACATGTAAAAATGTCTTAACCTCTACCGCGTGTACTGGACGCTGTTCGTATTTGAATAATTATAAAAAAAAAATCTATACTAATATTGTACATGCAAAACTAACTGGGTTGCCTCTTCAAACAAAACAACGACTGGAACCGTTTGAGTCCCTCGATGGCATTATGTGGGTTTGATGGTTGGGTGCTATAGTTTGTTTTATTTATTTTCGGGAAACAAACAGTACAATAGAACAGTAGTATGAAAAAAAAATAACACATAAACCAATCAAGTTTCCACAGATATCAAATACAAATTAGAAGCAGGAAGTGATAATGACAAGAACAGTTACAATAAGAAATTAAACAATTAATTAAAAATTTAAATCATAAAAAAAGTTTTATAAATTTCGCGAGGTTAAAGCCGCAGCTTCAGCTGGTTTAAAATTAAAATGGACCGCGTCGTTGGTCTAGTGGCTTGATTTCAGTTCACAGCAACCAGAACGGCTTCAAACCCCATGTGGGGCCGATAAAATGTTATAGACTTAGCAGTTTACACAGGTTTTATTATTTTACTTATTGCGAATGGTATATTCACATACAGGACATATCAATTGGCTTAGTTAGACTCTAATTAGCAACGTAAAAATAGCAGCAATAGACTTATCAGTAAAAAACCGGTAAAGTGGTTCACGAAGGGTTCCGTACCATTTTCTATATAAACGGCAAAAAAATCATGTCTGTTGTTTGGGAGGCCCCTTGAATATTTATATTAAATATAATATTTATGTTACAGTTGCAACAGAATTACATTATCTGTGAAAATTTCAAGTGCCTAACTATCTCAGCATTGTGACAAATGGACGGACGGACGGACAGCGGAATCTTAGCTATAGGTTCCGTTTTACCCTTTGAGTTTGAAACCCTAAAAATGACACATTGTATAAAACGGAACTTTAATATTGTTTTGCTGTGACACATACGACCGTGTATTTTCAATGTATTATCTGAAGGTTAAGAATTTCACCCGGATTCACTTGGACTTTGTATTCAGTATTTTCTACCTGTTTTATCAATATGCCGTTTATTTAGAGGCGAAATATTTATTTTAAGGCGAATTTATTTAAGAATATTATAGAGTAAAAAGTTTCTAGGGAAATTCGTTATTTCTGATGGTAGACGATGGGATTTAGATGCAGCCAATTTTACTAGTTTTTACAAATATGTAAGTAATATTCTTAAGAGTAATTTGAAAGTCGGTAATGTTTAATGGTCATGAACCATGAGTAAAAGACATAACTCATGAGTTAAAGATTCTTTAAAGTTCGGGATGAGGACACGTGGATTTTAGTTATTTTCGCCACATAATGTTTGGGGTAACACAGCCGATATTAATCTTTTTTATCTGCTTAAGATTATTCGTGCGATTTATAATCTGGTCGTAAAAGATTCCTTGAGATAATGATAAAAGAATTAGTGACTGTTGCTTCTCTATATATAATTATTAATATTATGTATACACACAAAGCATACAAGATTTTTCCAGAAATTGTGACATTTATACCGTTGATACTAAGAACGGGGATAAGCTTGTACTTTAACCCGAATACACCGGGTTAATAACTCTTTTGTGGGACAACGTATACTTTTAAAACATTCCAGACAACTTTAAAATTCAAAAGTATTAAAATGTAATATTTGTAGGAATCCTTAAGGAAAGAATTTTTTTTTTAAGGAAATTTCGTAAGGAAAACTTTCTCGATTGCACAACTTAGGAAGGAAACGACGGTTTTCAGGTTTTTCGAAATTAAAACAAAAATTAATTTTGTTATTGAAACTTATAGTCGTTAAATTTAAGACATAATTAAAGAAAAACTCGTTTAAGTCCTTTCAGTTTCGGAGTATTTATTTTCAATAAGTAAATATAATGAAAATATTAAATTCAGATATTGACCTTGATTTTAGAAGTTTGTTATTTTTAAAAGGTTTACATTATAATCGTTGTTTAAATTAGTAATATGGAAAGCAGTGTGTTGTCTTATAAGTAAAAGACCAAAATTGGTTTATTCCTATTTTACCTTATTGCAGCCGATTCAGAGCGTCCGATGGTCGGATATCCATAAAAACATATAAATATTATTACCAGTATATGTTTTCGTATGTAGATTCTCGTCCTCTCGTGACCAACAAAGGCCAAATATATATTATTATTCGTGTTAATTAATCGTTTACTTTTTTTTTAACAATGTCATAACAAAACACAGTTTATCGTACATAAACAAAATATATAATCACTAAAATAAACTAGAGATCGTGTTAAAAGTCACGTCCTCTGAGACGATTTGAAAACAGACAAAAAATAGAAGCAAATCCAGGTATGCTATTATAAAAAAAGGCGCCGTCACGGGACACTCGATTGATGAAAATATCAGCATTGATATTCATTGAAAGATTTAATTATTAATAGCAATAAACAAACATCCATAGACTAAAATAAATCTACCAATATTATAAATGTAAAAGTAAGCCTGTCTGTTACCTCTTCACGCTTAAACCGCTGAAGCGATTTAGATGAAATTTGGTATGGAGTTTGAGTCCCGGTGAAGGACATAGGCTAATTTTTTCTTATTTTTTTCTAAGTCACCCCTCGAGGGACTAAAATGGGGGTGACAGTTTGTGTGCTATAGGTAAAGTTGTATAAATTTCACGCGGGTAAAGTCGCAGGATCAGCTAATAAGAATTTTTTTTTGGAAGACGAGTCATACTGTCATATAAGTCGGTCTCAAAATCAAGATTCACCAACAGTTGTTTCAGGTCAAAAACTCACGTCGTATCTCACTCATGAAATGTTGCTAACCGACTTAAAGTGAAACGCTATTTCGACTAAAACATCAATTAGTAAAGGAAGACGGAATGATAATCAACAAGTCGAGATTAGTCACCTCTGTCTACAGATAAAGGCGATATAAACAAAGTCGCAATTTAATTCAGAATCCAGATAGAATCTTACTGTCTGTACCTTGTTCGTAATTATTTAACTTGGCTTCATAATTTAATCAAATAAAATTTAAAGCGTAAATCTATCTATCTAAATCAAAATCGATCTAGTGGTTTATATTCCGTGAGGCTCGCCTGCCGCCTGATGCGTGTGGTGCGCCTTTGGACACGGCGCGTCACACCCGGATGAATGTGCCGCTTGTGGGCCCCAGAGGCATTCCCTGGTGGTGATTGTCGACGGAGATCTCTCGTTGCCAAACGTGATAAAACGTGCGAAAGTGTAATGTCGCAGATAGAGGCTGCGGAGCAGGCGCGTGAGGAGAGTGCCTCCGCGAATTCGCTCCGACAAAGAAGGAGGCATCAGCGCTTTCAGCGCCAGCGAGCCCCACATACACCTCCAAGAGGGGGAAACGCGTAAGAGCGTAGAAAATAATAATATTTAATTATTATTTCTACATCTAAACTTTTGGGATGCTACTAATTTTTTTTACATATTACGATATTCTGCCACATGTGTATTCCGCCAACCCGCATTGGTGGAATATGCTCCAAACCTTCTCCTCAAAGGGAGAGGAGGCCTTTATCCCAGCAGTGGGAAAATTTACAGGCTGCTGATGATGCTGATGATTACTAGCCCCACATTTGAACTCAGGCATCAAACATGTCTCCTTTGTGTATGTTGAATTTTTTCATTTTTCAAAGTGGAACATGGATTACCGTGAGTTAACAGATTGCAAGTAACTTTGCTCATTGATAAATTTACAGCTTAAACAATATTAATAGCTACTGCTTATTAGAAAGTACAAGAATATATTTTCTATTTAATACAATTAACCGGATAAAATTTTGCACGGGAATTCATTATGAACCGAAGGAGAGCATTAAGGAAGACTTTTACAAAATTCATCTCCTTTATGTTGGGAATATGACGAAGGTGAAATTCGTCATATCTAATATTAGAAATTTGAGCATCGGTATTTAGGTCTTTGTATGAAAGTTCGTCATTTTTGAAAGTTATAAATCAGTATTTAGGCCTCTGTTAAAAACATTGTACATTGTTTTTATAATTTTTTCACATGAAAGGGTAAAGTTCGAAATGGAATTTCACAAAAGTTCCATATTTTTAACATAAATATGGACATTGGATGTTAGGTAACATAAGTTACCAAAATAATCTAATACTTAAGAAAATTCGGTGGATTCTGTATAATTTCATGTAGAATATCCAATAGGATACACGGCTACTGAAAAGAATACCTTTTTTTTTTTTGTTTAACGAGGAGGAAATGCATTTACGCATGCCGCCCGGTCGGGGGACCGGGACGGGTATGTGAGACTCAACCGGGAACTAATGCCCCGTGCCAGGGCACGCTAGTACTAATGCCCTGTCCTACCCACTAAAACCATCCTCGGGTTTCCACCATGCCGCCGAGTGGTGAGGCCACGGGATCGCCAAGGGCATGCAACCGCGACCCCACCAGCGGCAGCCGCCGTAAGGCGGCTGAATATTCATGGAAAGAGCGCCTACTGCGCGCCTTCCCCCTCATCCTCCACGCGGGAATGTGGCGAACTCCCCCGAGTCCGCCACTGGAGGCTGGGCGTCAACGAAGCTGACGCCTTGCGGCGGATAAGATGGTAGGCTCCGCCGCTGACCGCCGGTGTAAAACACTTGGGAGGCTCGAGTAGCGAGCCCTCCCACTCCCTCCTAGCCAACGAGGCCACTCACATGGTCCGCCCTGACGCCGATCAGGGACGTACCAGGAGCAGCCCCGCGGCATCCCTCCCGCCAGTTTTAGCCGTGGCCGACGAGCAAGCTCAAGCCGGCCCCGTTGCCCAGGGTACACCACGAGGAGGTGACTGACATGTACCCCACTGAAAAGAATACCTACTGGGTTTATGCTTTTTTTTTTTCAAAATAAAATCTACATTCCGAACATTCTGGTAGTCTTTATCACATTAAAATTAATCTCGTAAAATGACCTTTCAAATGTGCTTACATGAGCCTACTTGAATAACGTATATTTTGTACTATTATTGGTATCATTTAATAGTACCTACTAGTTCTGAAATAGCAACAGATATGAAATAACTAGATCTCCAAAATACACAGAAAGCAGAAAAGATAGGACGCAGTTGCTACATTTTTGTTTTAAATTTATATTTTTATATTTATTTGCAAGGATGAAGGTTATTTATGAGGTTATTGATTTAGAAGAGATGTTTTACGGTCTAAACTTTAAACGGTCTCTAATAGTATATTAGTCACACATAAAAATAGACCACCTGATTGTAAGTCCGTTTCTATAATAAAATTCCGCAGACATTTTTAACTTTGCCGTTTCATAACTTCAAATCATTTGTAAAAAATATATTGGTAAAGAAGGATACAAGATTATATAGATGATAAAAAAGCGTGGAGTTAATGCTTGTGGACTTCCAGGCAGGAGACATAACATACATATATAATTGTATTTAACTAACATGACTGTATTTTTAGATGTTGAAAAAGAGTAACTACTGAGTTTCTTGCCGGTACTTCTCGGTAGAATCTACATTCCAAACCAGTGGTAGCTTTACTTAAAATAGTTTGTTAAATGACGATTCAAAAGTGCTTGTAAAAGCCTACCTGAATAAAGTATATTTTGATTTGATTTGAGTGCCCAACTTCGACTAATCATCACACAGCATAGTCGATGCCACCAATCTTGTAAATTACATAAGTTCTTATGTATATTGTACCTTTAATTAGACTGGCTCATATCTGATGAGTGGCTGGGACTTACCCAAACGGACTTGCACAAAGTTAGAGCTAATCTGTGTTAGTGCATCAAGTGAATAATAGTAGAATATATTAGATTAGTTCAGTCAGACATGATATAAAAAGTATCCTCACTTATTAGTATAGACTTAAAATTAAAGGTAATAAATGTTTGAATCATGTACATCAGCGTACCCTCTACGTGAGAAAAACCACTGTGACCCAATACACATGTAATGCATATCATCCACAGAAAGCGATATTTTCCATTACCATCAAGATATTATACCAAGATGGATCGGCCGGATTGAACGCGCAATCTTTTGTAAATATTCACGTATGACATTCTCGGCTCTACATTTATTAATTAAAAACGAAAATAGAGCGCAGTCAGAGCGGGAAGCTAGTCCTAAATAAAAACATACTTTAGACTTTTTAAATTATATTATAATTCTATTTTAAACTTCGTATCATTCAATTTATACGAAAACAAACCAATCAAGTAACACCTCTTATCGAGCAAGTAATTAATATGTGACATTAATTATACTGTTTATAATATTTGTTTAATTAACCTCGGAGCAATGTCAGATGTTCCTCTGTACCTGTATGTGGCTAATTATTAAATACGACTCTCCTACTAAAGCTGTGAACTTTGTACGGAGAGTCGTCAAGACGACCTCTGCTTAGAATATTATGATATGACGTAATATGGGCGTGGGCCTATACATACAAATGTATCAGCTGTGTAGCCTATTTCAACCACGGGAGGAATATAGGCAATTAAAATAGTATTGACATTCAATTGAAACGATATCATTGCTCGAAAGCTTAATTAATCCACGACATTTACTATGGATTTGCGAAAATATTGCGTTTTGAACGTCGACGAAAATGTTATCGCAATTTTAGAAGTAAAATTAAAGTGGAAATAAGTAGTTCAGTGCAATAGTGTTGTATTATAAATAGATATATTAATCGTAAACACTTAGTAGTGCAATATTGCTGGGTTGATACAACAAAATCTTAATTCCTAGGCATGATCGCTAGCAGACTAGATGTTAAACATATGAATATGCTGCAAAGTTTAATCGGTTTATTTACGTATGTTTCATTTATAACTAATATAAACCCGTTTTATTATAATTTTGTGATTGAGTCTCTGTTATTTGAATAATTAAATAAGATTGACATTATTAGCCCAAAGAAAAATCCCATAGGCCAGTCGTATTCACATCAGGTACCAAGCTAACTCTTAACAACGAATGCAACAGACGTTCTACTCGACAAGTCATTGATATCAGGCTTCGACCACTCAGACGGGCTAGAGCCTACAACTGAAACATTACAGTAAGTATTCTAATATTACCTGATTTAAAGCTGTTTTGTTTTAAAGCGCAAATATGTGATCTTTTTGCCGTTTCTTCTCGACGGAAACTGCTTTCCAGAACGGTGGTTAAGTTGAAATATTAACGATTCAAAAATGGTTTATTATAAAGTTTACTTGATATACATTTGATTTCATTTGATTGGATTGGATTATATACGACCATTATAGATAACGAAACGAGTATCTTAAAAAAAGAAATTTTAACATATTGTTAATCTTTAAATAAATGCCGTTAAGCTAGTACAATAAATGTACATACATTATATGTTAATATTACTTTATCATATATTACTATTTTTTATTGGATCATATCGAAGGAGTGATGACCACTCCCACCGCCTCTACACCATCGACTGATTAAGACGTCAAAGGTCGAGTGATGCATTGTTATCGAGGTTTTCTGTAAGAGAATCATGCGATTTCTGATAATATTGTTTATCTTATAGTGTAATTATTTTGTTTGTTTTTACGTTAATTTGTAATTGCTATGTACATTTAGATAATGACATTGTAGAACTAGCTGATTTTTAATTGTTTCACAGTTATAGTTTAGTAATGAAATAATTGGTCTCCAAACAGCGAAGCTAGAGCAGTGTTTTGTTCCGGCTTGTATACATATTCTATATAAATAAAAAAAATCGCCAGTAATTACACAAACATACATAAAAAATGGCGACAGACAGATAACGGATCAGTCTAGAGGAGCGTGCTTGACCAGCTCCCAGCTGATGGCGATAACGGAATGTCTAAATAATAATCATCGTAGCAGTTTACTAAAATTAATGACAAAACGTAATTAAAAACAACTTATGTAAGGTGACAGATACTAAAGTTTTATCCTGAGTCTCATGTATGATGAAAACTTTGAGGTCTGGCTAATGGATTATAGATGGTAAGTCGCTTACGTCCATAGACGTTAGTTAAATCCTAAACAATTATTAAATTATTTAATTATTAAGTATTGTAGGGATTGTAAATATTTTATCTGGAATAACACTGATTACCTTAAGTTACTACCACCTACCAAGAATTAAACATTTGGTGGTAGGTACTACCCACCCATCAGATATTCTACCGCCAAATAGCAGTACTCAATATTCTTGTGTTCCGGTTTGACTTTGATACTTTTGCACAACATTTCCATATTTTTTTATCTAACATTAATGGCTTACGCTAAGACTCGCGCGGGACGTGGAGCGTGTGACTTCTGGACATCGACATCGGCTTGGAATCAGATGTCATGGAGGTGTTTTACTAATATAGAGGACCATGGCACCTGGAGCGAGTAGGAAACTCCGAACGTGTCGAATCATTTTATGCTTCTTATATTATTTCTCAATGCACTCGAGAGTTCACCTGCATGAGTTTTGGCATATACCCTAAGAAGTGAGGTGGCTAGTGATATACCTAGTGTGATTTTTATAATTTTGCCAAAAATATCTCTGTCTATTCTTCTTATCTTCAGGAATTGAGGACTTGACTATATATACCTCTAGTATTGCTCCCTTCTTACACAAATAACCCATCTCTCAAAGTATTAAATATGTTACAATTTCATTTGTCTTATCTAACTCAAAAAGGCAATATTAAAAACTATATTGTAATTGTTTCACAAACAAAGTCAGAGGCTCACGTGTAGCGTGGGTGTGCCTTATCAATGTCGTGATGTATTCTCATGAGCTTGGCGCTTGCACTGAGGTGACATGATGAAGGCCTGTGACAATGATAATAAAATTTAGTGGACTTTACACGTGTTTGATAAATAATAATGTATTTGTTTAGTTTCAGAATATATTCAATAAAATTGTGAATTGATTTTCTAATGTAAAGGTAGTTTTACATTTTTATCATTAAGATTTATTTGTTGAATCAAATATAAAATCGGCCCCAGTTCTATTATTATATAATAGCTATGAAATCTGCACAAGAAATTTGTACATCTTCAAAACCTGAGGAAAGGCGAATTTAAGACCATGTCCAAAAACTGTAGCTGAGAGATAAGAGCCTATTTCATCACAAAATTATCTGTTCTTAAAGTTTTATCATCGTTATAACAAACAACATTCAATCGAAAATTGTCGCCTTCTCAACTTGAATGGAAACTCAGTCTGGCTGGGAATAGAGTACTCCGAAGAATGAACATATGTGATATCACCAATATTTCACTTACATACACCAATATCATCAATATCTTTGCACCAGGACTATGTTGACCAATATTTAGAGTAATTGGAAGTGTTGTAATCAATTTACAGCAATTGCTCGTTGGCTTAGTGGCTATATAAAAGGCCACAAGATGCCGATAGATATGAATCGATAAAGGTTGATTAGTTTTTCTGCTTTCTAATTTTTAGTAACAACTTTTAGTCTGGAAGATGGATGTGCCCCACAGTAAGTTTTGGGTTTGCTTTGGATTTTGTCGTGAATTTGTTGTCTATCTCCGGCTTTATTTTGTGTTTCTCGGTGTGCATATTTTTATTGACACAAATGATGAGGGGTCAAGGTAGTTTCATTCGATCTTCTTTAGCGACACGAATTTCAGGAATCTGAACGCATCTGCAGAAACTTCTGCATGTGACAATATGGATGGTGGGTGATGAATTAGTTGTGCGCAAACCAGGTCATTGTGTCAGCGGCGATTCGCTATATACTATTAAATTTTATTAAAATATTTATTTCATTTTTTTTACTCGAATATTGATAGGTTATTTGTGTCCTAAAATATACATAATAGTTTGAAATTTTTATTACATTAATATCTCATAGAACATACCTAAACTTTTATTGAATTTGTTAAAAAAATATATATATGGAGGTGCTGGGATTTGAACCCAGGACTTTCAGCATGCGAAGCAGACACTCTACCACTGAGTTACACCCCCAGATGTACAGTATCCTGAAAATAACGAAATTTTCACTGACGAAATGTAATAGCAAGATAGATAATCAAGCATGTATAGATTACATTAAAAAATTTAATGTGTCAAATGGAAACAAGATCAAACGATCGACATTACATAACATATTAGTATTATAAATGAATTAGCTATTAGCTAAAAACAATATCATTATTCATTCTCAATACATAAATCTATGGTTTCTTTGATAAACTAATCTCAGGATCAACCATTCCGAAAGCCGAGTCCCGTATAACCAACTTCATGAAGGAAAAGCGTTTTTCTAACGAGATAAAAAAGTCGACCTTTTTGTAAAAATCTATCAACATTTATTAATTCTACTACTTAAGTAGTATGCTTTTTTTTTCAAACATCATCATTCATTACTCTGATCCCAATGTAAATATTTAAGCACTTGTGTTATGGAAAATCAGAAGTAACGACGGTACCACAAACACCCAGACCCAAGACAACATAGAAAACTAATGAAATTTCTACATCGACTCAGCCGGGAATCGAGCCCGGGACCTCAGAGTGGCGTACCCATGAAAACCGGTGTACACACTACTCGACCACGGAGGTCGTCAAATCCTAAAAATACGTATTAATTTTCAGGAAGAAATTCTAGCAGCCCTGGATAGCTTAGAACAGTATGCCCAAGAATAGAATAGATATAGAATACATACAGAAAGACAATTGAATTGTTACAACAATGTTGCATTATCACATATTGTAAGTAACGTAATCATTTATTTAAACTGTGTATTTTTAAATCATTGCAAAAATCCGTTTGTTAAGGAGTGAAGCTTGAACGATGATTGGATAATCTAAGAGGTTTTTTTTAACATGTTTATTGTGATTGGTTTGTTAGCCAATCAGCGCATGCGTCAAGACCTTAACGTTAATATCAGCCAATCAACGCAACTTACTTAAGTCGGATTTCTGATGTGTAACATCTTTCCGTATGTAATTAATTTGACAAAAAAAAAAAGTTCCGCCGAGTTTCTTTCGCCGGTTCTTCTCAGGTCAAGTGTTCCTTATTCCGAACCGGTGGTAGTGTTTAATTTGACCATCAATAAGTAAGTGTAATGATTCTATTTTGAATAAAGGAATTTGAGTTTGAGTTTGAAGTGTGTAACAGGTAATGAGGAAAAGTGGTATTTAAGCTGACCGATGAGAGCGCCGTGTTAGAGTTGAAGCCCGGAACCGCCACATTTTCCGAGATGTTATAACGTTGATATTGCTTAATACAGATGTTACTACTGTAAGGATCGGTCGCTTTTTAAATTAATATTAATAATTATAACATTCCAAATATTCACTTTTAAGAAAAAAATGTTTTATACCAATCTATTTATTTACACCAATATCCGTTCTATCCGTTATAATATTTTATATTATGTTACGACATATATATGAATATTGGTCATTTAAAGCTTTTTAAAAGTAATTTTAAATAATTAAAACGAGCAAACGAGGATCTTCTCACTTTTCTGCCGATCCTTCTCTTTAACAAAACGATTCAAACGTACTTTTATGAGCCTACCTGAATAAAAAATATTTGATTTAAATCACGAGTTAATGAAACAACATAAAATATTACAAATTATTTATTTACATGAAATAAAACACGTTGTCAAACATTTGATCTCATTAACGATCACGTCTCCTTATAATAATGGGGGGCGATTTCCAGAAGCCACTGCTTGTTGATGACCATCATCTCCCTCATGCAGGTCTTGTCTCCGGAACTCTGGACGCTCGCGAAAACAACCCTGGGGAACAAGATATATTTTGAAGTGTGCTAGAATATATGCCGGAGAGAAGTTAAGATGGCCTCCGAGGGAGCTTTCTTTCTCGCTTTCATCGTCGTCTTCAGATATCTTTAGACTTCGATTCCTAAAAAATATTTGCGTACACATATTTTCTTCTAAAGATTTACTAATTAGGAACGAGTTATGTGCCGTTTTTGAAATTAATACAATTTACTTAGAACCGTTAGAACTGTTGCATATCGATAGTCAAAAAACATGACATCGGGTCATCTACCGATGATACACATCGATGGTGTCACACTCACCACTTGGGCTGCTGCACGTGGTAGAGGCAGCTGTCGGGGCTGACGTGCAGGACGGCTCCGCGGACGCCGCGGTAGGAGTTGTCAGGCGCCAGGTAGGCTGCCTGCGGGAACAGCCCCGACACCACGGCTCGCATTATCCGGACACATTTACCTTGGGGATTGAGATGCATTTACTTGGTAGGAGTCATTGTCGATTTAGTAGCTGCCACCCACTCCTAGGTCGTTGTGCTGTAGGTGGTTGTGCTGGAAATAAGTAGTCGAATGGACAAGTATAACATGTGATGGTAAGTGGTCACCGCCGCCCATAGACATTGGCACTGTAAAAAATATTGACGATTTCGTATATCGTCAATTTGCTTTATACCCCATAGGAACCAAGACGTTACGTCCGTCGTGCCTGTTGCTACACATGTATTCTTTTGATGGTGTGATGGTGTGGCTGACGTGTGGTAAGTGTTTTTGGTGTGCCTTTGTGTCATCACAATCTTAATTTTATGTTTAGAAATCCATGACCACGCATTATTCATATGTAAATACAATCGAAGAGTCCAGGCGACTTCACCAATGACGCAACGTGTGCCCCAGGACTTTCTCGAGGGGATGTCATATACCATCGTAATTGCAGCCACAGATGTTCTGGGCTTTTTCGATATAATGAAAGTTACTGAGTTTTTGTTACAGAATTTTCAATTTCTAAAATGGCAACGTTCACAATGCGGTGGTGCGCCGAGGACGAGGGTGCGGCTGTGGAAGGGAGCCTCCACTTTAGTGGTGGAACCTGGAGTGTCGTGACTCAGCCGGCCTTGAGGGCGTCACTGTGAGGGCCTAGCGCTGCCGTACGCAATAACGGAGAGAAGACGGCCGCAGTGGTTTTAACACTAAGAAAGTTATTGCAATAAAACGCTACAGATTAAATATAAGAGCAATATTTACCAGATCCCAAGTCGGGTCCTTCGTATTCTTTATTCCTGAGCTTGAAATGATCTTTGATCAGCTTCTCAAGGCTGTTTCGTATGTCCACAGCCTGAAAAGACACTTTATTATTAGAAACTGATCTTTTTTAAATATGTTTCAATTTATTATCAGTAAAGCCTAAATCATTACACGCTGTTCCATTGTCTGTTAGTGGATACACACGTTGAATCCCTTTTAACACATACAATTTCATCACGAGGTTTACCTTCACGGAGTATGAGATGAATTATAAACACAAATTTATCACATGGAAAGGGAACAGCTTGCCCGAAGCACCTGATGGGTTTTTTGTTATGATATCCGTAGGCGGACGAGCAAATGGGCCACCTGATGGTAAGTGGTCACCACCGCCCATAGACAATGGCATTATAAGAAATATTAACCATTCCTTACACTGCGCCACCAACCTTGGAAACCAAGATGTTACGTCCCTTGTACCTGTAGTTACACTGGCTCACTCCCCCTTCAACCCGAAACACAACAATACTAAATATTGCAGTTTAGCGGTAGAATACAATATATAAACAATATTAACTATTCACCTTTTCCATAACCCTGTAATTAATAAACATCCTCTGGCACCAGTCTTTGCACGCTTTTTTAGACTTCTTATCGCCATCGGAGCGCAACTTTAAATACGAATCGAAGATATTTAAGTACATTATTATATCGCCTTCGGCCACCTGAAACAACAAAATATACTTTAAAAAAACAACCTTTTTTAATGAAATAGATAAGCTGACTAGCAGCTAAGCTAGGTCGCACCAGGTGTTCGAGGCATCAAAGAGTCCCATGTATCCCTCCCCACCACTTCATGGGGAGAAAAAAAAACAGCTCAGCCAGCATCATTATTAATATGATACATTAAACAAGAATAAATATATGTATATATATCACCGTATAATTGCAAATACCGTTAGATGGTAATCTATCTCGCGAGATTGTAAACTGCCGAAAGCTTGTAAACGGTTATTTAATAGAAAATAAAATGTCAATCATTTCGATAGTTTATGATATTTTGAGTTTTTTTTAATAATTTGACATCAATTAGCTTCGGTAGATTAAAATATACCGAAAATTATGCAGTATGTTACGGTTCACAATCTTTCGACAGTTCACAATCTCGCGAGATAGATTACAATCTAACGGTATTTACAATTTTACGGTGACATATGTATACTTATGTTGTTTCGTAAAAAAATCTTTAATGTCTTTTATAAACCTTTAGGTGTGAAAATGTAAAACTTCTTCCTTCCTGTGCCTTTATAACTTTATGATAAACTGACTTAAAGTTTAAACTAAAATATAATAAAAAATATGTCTATAATATAATTGGTATAAGCAGATAATATATACTGGTGATTACTACATTTTATTATAAATCAGTTTGATACTTGTAATAGTTTTACATCTCCAACTTATTAACTATAATATCAAAAAAATAATAACCTCAAAATTATTCCTCCTTGAAATCCGAGCGGCTATATTGCTTTTTCCCGTCCCCTGTTTAGTGAAAACACCATCGATTTGCAGCATGGACACTATAGACAGCATCTCGTCTATACAACCGAATTCATCTAGAAACAACAAACAAGAGAATTACTTTATTTGTACCGTAGCGACATCTAGTGTACCAAACGAAAAGTTATTGAATTTTGATACTTTATAATCAAATCAAATAAATATGGACTTCAATATATATTTTTTTGGAACGAAGTCATTTTACGCGTGTTACAGTAGAGCGAACTGACTGATATCGTCACGTAAGGAATAAGTGTTACGCCTTTAGGCGCTTTTTCTCTCTCTTTCTCTCCTCCTATTGTATACGATTTTCTGTAATGTTATGTAAACTTATCATTTGTTATTGTTGTAGGCAGACTAGGTGGTTACCATTGCTCATAGACTTTTGTGGCATTGTGAGAAATATGAAACAGTAAATGATGTAAGGATCTTCAATAAGCCGCCAACCTTGGGAACTAAGATGTTATGTCCCTTGTGCCTGTAGTTACACTGGCTCACTCACTCTTCAAACCGGAACACAACAATAAGTGAAGCTGTATAGCGGTTTTGGTGCCTTGCAAAAAGCCCGAATTTGTTAGATTACGTTTTATATATTAATAAGAGGTATATTCGTTAATAGTGATGTAAAAAAACACGTATACAACTTATCCTGCTTGATAGTTTTCTCCTTCATCGCGACTCACCGCTGCTACACAACATCTTGGCGAGCATCGGCTTGAGCGGCAGCTCCGCCATCATCTTCCCGCACTCCGTCAGCTCCCCGAGCTTGTCGATCGCCTTCAGGGCGTACAGCGTCTCCAGGCTCGACAGCAGACTCTTCGCGGGAGGGGGAGTCGGGAACGTGAATCTGAACGGGGGGAACCGTGTGTCACACGCGCACTCAACACGTCCCACAGCAGAGACCATACACGCACACCCCCACGTGCATACGCGCAGCGTGGACAGTGTGTATCATGGTCTTGAATTCGATTGACTAAGCAGGAGATAGAATTTTATGTGACGTATGCAAATCCTACAGATTTTTTTTTTTCTTTTCTCTTCGTGATAATTTATAAACATGATTTGTAAGGTAGCTCATCTTGTTAATAGTTATAATGAGGACCATGTTGTGAGGAAGGCCTTGAGTATGTGGAAGGATATAGAGGTAGGGGACGAACAAGCAAACGATGGATGGTTTGTGTGAAAGACGATATGGTTAGAAAGAATGTTACTTGTGAGATGATGTGCGACGGAGAAGTGTGGGAGAAGAAGACATTCTGCGCCGACTCCGAATGAAATTGTGATAAGGGCAGGAGGGTGTTGGTTTATATATGTGCAAACGTCTGTCCCTTTGATGGCCATGGTTTCCTTCGACCCCTCGTTTTGTGAAACTTATATATGATTTAATAGTCATAATCAAATTTAATAAGCTTTGGAAGAGATAACATTGTTATGAAATTGAAAATTAATGCCATGACATGTTTTTTTAAGTAATAAACATAACCTCATGTAGAACACGTCCCAATTCTGAACGCAAGCTTTGAACGAGATTCGTTTTCTAACCAATAGCCAAAATCGCGGCTCTCACATTTGTCGTTTATCAAAATTTTCCACATCAGCGACCTCACGATGTTTTCCTTCACCATAAAACACAACACACCGAGACACGTATGCACGCTGCGACGAAGCGTTCCAATAAATACGAATCTACGTGTAAAATGTAAGCGGCGCGCGCACCTGAGCAGGTTGTGTATGCCCAGCGCGCGCAGGCGCAGCAGCGCCGCCGACAGGTCGCTGCGGCACATCTCGGGGGGCGCGCTGGCCGCCAGCGCCGCGTGCGCCGCCTCCGTGTACAGCCTGCGGACACACGACGCGCGGTCAGCCGCCGCGTAAGGAAAACGCGTAATTCCAGTGGATGCGACCGCTCCCTTTCTCTTTCTCAAGAGACGGACTCTTTTGACTGTATACGGTTTTATATAATACTATTTTAGTCATTAAGCTACAACTGCTTCTGCACTCGGACGGGATTTTTAATAAATATTCTCATATTTGCTCGTCTTTCAAGTCAGGTGATACCGAGTGTCGGGCGCGTGGTATCGTCTAAATCGTTCCACTCCTAGTGGAGTTGTATACGATTTGATCACAGCTAAAGTAAAAGACAGTGACTTTATTCTGATCTTACGCACTTCTAAATACGGTTCGCCTGAAGGAGATAATAACATGGATGTATGAATGGACTAATATTGCAGGTTAGGTGTTACCTGTAGCACTTCCCGCGGCGGGTGCGGCCCGCGCGGCCGGCGCGCTGCGCGGCGTTGTGTCGGGCCACGGGGCACACCGACACGCTCTCCACGCCCACCGCCGGCTCGAAGTGCGGCAGCTTATGGAAGCCGCAGTCGACGACTGTAAACCGTTACACTTATTTTGTTACTTGCTACCTGACCCTGCGGCTTTACCTGCGCGAAATTTATAAAACACGATCTTCCGACCGCCGTTTTACCCCCTTAGGGGTGGAGTTTCGTTAAATCCGGCAGCAAATTCTTAGATATTTGCACCCTATAAGGAACCTTCCTGCCAAATTTCAAGTTTGTAGTTATAGTTTCTCAAATTTCGTGATTAATCAGTGAGTGATAGTAATTGGTAAAAAGTAACTAATGAATTTCTTGCCGGTTTTTCTCGGTAGAATCGACATTCAGAACCGGATTTGATGTTATAACGAAGGATGGTTTAATAATTGTTTCGTATCATCGTAACCTAATTTCAGTAATGTTTGTATAAATACAAGCTTCAGTTCCGATAGTTTTGATAAATATTTAAACGAACTGACCACTGACGAAATTATTATGCACATAAATTATGAGGACTGGTTACATTTGGTTTAATTATATTGCATTGTTACTTTTGTTAAGAAACATTGTAATCTAACACGTGCTTTTTCATCTGCGTTAAGCGTCCCTACTCCACTGTAGTTGTAGTGTAATATTATTATTGTAATATTATGTAAAAAAAGTATATAAATAATCAAACTCTTCAAGTTCAAATAACAGAATACACTTTGAAGACTTTTAATATGATATATCGTAACTTATTATGTTGACGGTACCTACGTCAATATAATTTCGAACTTAAATTATTGACCATATTTACATGTTTATTTATTATTTACCTACATATTTATTTTAAAATACAAATCTCACTTAGGTACAAATATCATTTACACCAGTCATTATGTATTACTGAACAACACCTTTGAATATCTATTAAACCCAATACCTAACAATAAAGGACTTGTTCTAAACAAAATAACCGAAATGACACATTGAATACACATATGTTTTAACCAATGGCCATGAGTTCAAATCCAGACAAGCATTCATTACATCGAGTACTTAACTCTCGTACTATACATTCAAGGTACGAGTACTAAGAAGCCGAGAACAGTAGGCATTTGCCCAGCAGGCTATCAAAATATACTTTTCTCGAGTAGGCCTTTGATTCAAATGTGCTTGACATTTGAATCGTCATTTTACAAGCTATATTAAATGAAGCTACCACCGGTTCGGTTGTAGATTCTAACGAGTAGAACCGGCGAGAAACTCAGTAGTTACTCTTTTTCAACATTTAAAACACAAAGTTATGTTAGCCAAATAGAATTAAATGTATATAATATATCCTGCCTGGAAGTCAACAAGTATTAGATCCACGCTATTGTCCATCAGTGGGTCACAGCAAGCCACCACTGAGACAAACAAAAGTGGCATCTTACCATTTAATGGCGTACACCTTACCACTAATCATTGCGAAACAAAACTCACCATAAACAACACCATTTATCGTCACACTCGTCTCGGCGATATTCGTCGCGAGGACGACTTTCCTCACGTTCCTCTCGGACGTCTGGAAGACCTTGATCTGCTTGTAGTACGGCAGGCTGCCATACATCGGCAGCACGGAGAGATTCGCTGCAGCAATTCCACTCGGGAACGTCTTTCTGTATGTATTCTTCTCATTATTTTCTTGGGCATACTGTTCTAAGCTATCCAGGGCTGCTAGAATTTCTTCCTGAAAATTAATATGTATTTTTAGGATGACAACGGTACGATGTACAATCTATTAGAGTTCTAATTTATTATTAACTTGCTTTTTTGGCACAAATAAAAACAAGAAAAAAAAAATATTAATATGGTTTTTTTTTATATTATAGGAGGCAAAAGAGCAGGAGGCTCACCTGATGGAAAGTGATTACCACCGCCCATGGACACCTGCAACACCAGGGGGTTGCAGGTGCGTTGCCGGCCTTTAAGAAATAAGTACGTTCTTTTCTTGAAGGTTCCCAAGTCGTATCGGTTCGGAAAAACCGCCGGCAAAAGCTGGTTCCACAGAGTGGTTGTGCGAGGCAGAAAGTGCCTTAAAAATCGCGCTGTTGTGGATTTTCGGACATCTAGGTGATGCGGGTGAAATTTGGAATTTTGACGAGTTGTCCGAAGGTGAAATTCAGGTGCCGGGATTAATCCAAACAATTCCTCAGAACATTCCAAGTGGAAAATTCGGTAGATGTTGCAGAGTGATCCAAAATCTCTACGCAACGCCAAAGGATCGAGCAGATCAGAAAGGGCTTGATCGTCGATAATTCGAGCTGCTCTACGTTGGATACGGTCAAATGGAAGGAGCTGGTACTGGGGAGCAGCCGCCCAGAGGTGAGAGCAGTACTCCATGTGAGGCCGAATTTGCGCCTTGTATAGTCTTAGACTATGGGCCGAAGTGAAATACTGTCTTGCCTTGCTGAGCACAATGAGCCATTTTGGCTTTGCCTTCCAATTGGTGACAACAACTGTAGGCTATTCCGACCACACGTCTATTTACTCGGTGGTAGGGCTTTATAAGCTTTTCTGCGTTGATACAACCCACTCATCAACTATTTTACCACCAAACAGCAACACTGTTACACTAGTACTGTTGTGTTCCGATTTGAGAGCTAACGTAACTAAGTGAGCATGGGATATAACATCACGGCTCCCAAGGCTGGTGGCGTATTGGCTATGGAGAGAATGGTTTACGTTCCTTACAGCGCCAATGTCTATGGACGGTGGTGACAACTTATCATCAAGCGGCTCATTTGCTCGTCCGCCTAACTATACAATAACCAAAAACAAGAAGACCAAAGACAATTAAACAACTTTGACGTTGAATTGGCACGACATCATTGGTCGAAAATAATCTCTATGGTATTAGTTATGGATTTGCGAAAAAATAAAAATAAAGGAGAGATTAAAGTTTTTACATTTCAGTTATTATATTTAATATAGTTAAATATTATTTTACAACTAAACAAATCAATATAATTGCAGAAGCGACTAAATACTTAAATTAATATTATTTGAACTGGCAACACTATACAGGATTGGCTTTCCTATCGGATTTTGATGTTTATGTTATAGGGTATACTCTATTGCAATATGAGAGAAAATCCAAATAAAAAACATTTGACACCAAATTGTCGCGATATCATTGGTCGAGAGCTTGATTGATCTATGATATTTACTATGGATTTGCGAAAAAAAGGCGTTTTCAACATGGACGAAACTGTTATTTGAATAATTTGGAATTTTGGAAATAATATGCAATTAAAATGAGATTAAAGTGAAAATAAGTAAGTTAAGTGTACTAGTGTTGTATTATAAATAAACATATATTTGACGACCTCCGTGGTCGAGTAGTGTGTACACCGGTTTTCATGGGTACGCCACTCTGAGGTCCCGGGTTCGATTCCTGGCCGAGTCGATGTAGAAAAAGTTCATTAGTTTTCTATGTTGTCTTGAGTCTGGGTGTTTGTGGTACAGTCGTTACTTCTGATTTTCCATAACACAAGTGCTTTAGCTACTTACATTGGGATCAGAGTAATATATGTAATGTTGTCCAATATTTATTTATTTATT
Source organism: Vanessa atalanta (assembly GCF_905147765.1). Taxonomy (NCBI): domain Eukaryota; kingdom Metazoa; phylum Arthropoda; class Insecta; order Lepidoptera; family Nymphalidae; genus Vanessa; species Vanessa atalanta. The sequence continues at coordinate 735,922 of NC_061896.1, forward strand.
TATTTATTTATATATTAATCATAAACTCTTAGCAGTGCACAATATAGCTGAGTTATCAGCAAATCGCATGAATTGCGTAAATCTAAGGTTTGTTTATCTTCTTTCCTACTTTAATTGGGAGTAGGCTGTAGGTACTTACTTGTGACGTCAAAAACGCTAAAATGTCACCAAACGGCTCGTTTTCATGTATCTTTATAATCGTATCTATTGTTGCCTTTACGTAATCCGGTACGGGCTCTGTAAGAACAATTACATAGAGTTCACATTAAATTAGAACCGAGGTGGCCGAGTGGTTAGGTTAGGTCAAATTACAACTACCCTGTAAAATACGGAATGTTGATTAAAAGAGGGTTAAAATGAAAATGGTTACAACAATACCTTCAACATAAAATACGTCTATGGGGTACGTCCGACCCGTCATAGACATAACGACGGACGAACTTCTCTTTGTAGTCTTCCCATCGTTTACATTAAAATATTCCTTCAGGAAGTCCGCGTCCATCGTAGCGGAGGAAACTACGATCTTTAAATTTTTCCTTTTCTGCAAAAGTTAATTTAACATTAAGCATAATAAAACTTGATATATTTAAAAAAAATCTGTTTAACAAAATAATATAATTTAAGGATTTATTTATTCCTATAAAGAACATACCCTACTGTTAACTTAAATAGAGATTAATTTAATAATATAAGTAATATAAACAAAACTTAATCAATTAAACTAATATAAATATTTTACTAATATTAAATGGACCGAATATACTATTCTCACTGCCTAATTAATACCTTGTAACGTAATACATTAAAAAAAAAACCAACCAACGGCTTGGGTTATCTTGTTGGCGCGAAATTTAACCGCTTCGGACATACAATTTCTGCTTCATTGGAAACTTGAACGTTTTAGATGTTGATTTAGTTTTGTTTTTTAAATAATTATTATTAATTTAAAGTCATTGTTGATTTCTATTATAAAGTCAGGTAGTTAGTAATGTATTATTTTTAAAAGGTCAATGTATCTTCTGGTCGGTAGGACTGTATAATAAATAACTTCAACTTGTTTTTAAACTGCTTAATTATGAGTCTTTAAGAGTACCGGGCAGTCTATTGTACACCCTCACACATTATAATTTTGTTGCACTAACTGTTCGTCAAATTCTCAGATTATAAAACAAAAGGCAGTTGAAACGCGTTCATTATGAAGTAACAAAAGCGAATACAAAAGGCTGTGGACTTAAATTATTATTTATTGTCTAAAGATCTTCGACGACCCCCGTGGTCGAGTAGTGTGTACACCGGGTTTCATGATTCGATGTAGAAAAAGTTCATTGGTTTTCTATGTTGTCTTGGGTCTGGGTGCTTGTGGTACCGTCGTTACTTCTGATTTTCCATAACACAAGTGCTTTAATGTAAGTAACATTGGGATCAGAGTAATGTATGTGATGTTGTCCAATAGATCTATCCAATCAAGAAGGTGTGCCCTATATGTTAAAATACTTTTAACAAAACTTGTTTTTTTGAGGTCTTTTCCCTTTTCAGTTAAAAGAATATCTACTTTAATTATCATTTAATTAATTAAACCACCATTTAAATAACGGAATTACACAATGTTTTGTTGCAATAAAAAGTGTTAGCTAGCGTAAGGCGAGATCTTATGTCGTTATAAGACCTCAAACAGCTCAATTTGAGCGTGTAATTCAGTTATTTTAGCAAGTAAAACTGATTCCTAAATCACTTGGTTTTATAACTGTTGAGCACGACGATATGTTATTCAGTGAATTATACCGCATTAAAAATTAGTTCTAATGTGGAGAAAGTCTGTAATTTTTATGACTTAATTAGTGGTTGTTGTTTTTTTTCGTTCAGGAATCCCAATCAAACATTTCGTTTGTACCTGATACCTATTTTAAAAACGTAATATAGAGAAAATTCGGTCGGACGCGGTCCCGATTTTCTAAGAACATTTCACCTCATATATTTAAAAAAACATGAGACGCGAGAAACAAAAACTAATCTACATTGAAGCAATACGACAGATAATCACTGAAGTATTACTCTGCAAAAACTTTAGATTGTTTGTCTGTATGTCAACATATCAGCAACGGTGATTCACTACATATTACAAACGAAACCAAACGATAGCGTGATTTAAAAGACCACTAGCGCCATCTAGTTTTACAATCAAACAACACTGTAAAATATAAGCGTTCGCTATTGTAAGTTTTATTTACGTAGGCATAGAGTTGAATATTCAACGAAAGATTAAGACATTGTTACGTACAATGGGTTCTGGGAGCTTTTGTTTATTAAAAAAATGCCAGCGATTTTCCTAGAAATTTAATAATTCTAAAATAGCTCTGAGTCGATGTTTATATTTTTAAAATGAACGCAATCATAGACAGAAATTGCTGATGGTACTCGGATTTAAATCCAGGCCAACGTTACTACGCACTTATACTAATCTTTGTGTGTAATACACAGGTACAATAAGGCTCTACATACAACTTTAAGATTGAAGTAACAATTATTAAAAAAAAAAAAATTGTCTTTTAATAACAATTTTATTTCTTGTTAAATGTTGATGTTGTTGAGAGCCTAGATGGCCCAGTGGTTAGAACGCGTACATCTTAAGCGATGGTTTCGGATTCAAACCCAGGCAGGCACCACTGAATTATCACCTTCTTAATTTGTGTTTATAATTCATCTCGTGCGGCGAAGGAAAACATCGTGAGGAAACCTTCATGTGTCTAATTTAAACGAAATTCTGCCACATGTGTATTCCACCAACACGCATTGGAGCAGCGTGGTATGCTCCAAATTCTCCTCAAAGGGAGAGGAGGCCTTAGCCCAGCAGTGGGGAACTTACAGGCTGCTAATGTAATGTATATGTTGTTGATTAGTTTAATTGTATCTTATTTGATAAAATATATACAGTGAAAGCAACTTCGTTCCAACAAAGTGTTTCAGAATAGAACTCTATTATTTTGTACATTTCTTTGTATGAAAGTTATGTAGTATGTAACATGTAGCAAACTCATTAACTAATATCAAATAAAATCAAAATACGCTTTATCCAAGTAGGCTTTTACAAGCACCTTTGAATCGTCATTTAACAAACTATTTAAAGTAAAGCTACCACCGGTTCGGAATGTAGATTCTACCGAGAAGTACCGGCAAACTCAGTAGTTACTCTTTTTCAACATTAAAAATACGGTCATGTTAGTTAAATACAATTATATATGTATGTTATGTCTCCTGCCTGGAAGTCAACAAGCATTAGCTCCACGCTTTTTTATCATCAATATAATCTTGTATCGAATAACATGCCTTCTTTACCAATGTATGTTTTACAACTGACTTGAATCTATGAAACGGCAAAGTTAAAAATGTCATCTAAATATTATTATAATCACGTAGACATATCTACTATCCGTAAGCTAAACGATTCGTTTATTGTAACCAATAAAATAGTCTAAATAAAGATACAGTAATCATATTAACGTCATACCTTAGCTATCTTTTTCAACAATCCCATCAACACGTCGGTCAGTTGAGATCTTTCGTGCACCTGAAAAAAAATGTATTAATTAGTAGGTTTCTATTTATTTATGATATAGGTAGACCACCTGATGGTAAGTGGTCACCACTGTCTATAGACAGTAGCGCTTTAAGAAATATTAAGCCAATCGCCAAAGCCAATCTTATAACGCCAATACGCCACCAACTTTAGGATCTAAGTAAGATGTTATGTCCCTTGTGGCTTCAGTTACACTGATTCACTCGCCTTTAAACCGGAACACAACAAATAAAACATACAATGTATTACTGTTTGGGCGTTGAGGAATATATTATGAGTGGGTGGTACCTACCTAGACGGGTTAAACAAAGCTCAAATAGCCACAATTCACCCACGAAAGTGCTCAGCTCTATGTTAAGTGATCGGCGTTAATATTTAGTGTAGCTGGTTACAGCATGTCCAAGAGTGGCTGAGACTATTAACATAAGAGTGAGGACAGCGAAAAAATATTAAATTAGATATATTATCGGCGCGCTTCCAAATTATCTCGTGCTCGACGATGAAAGGAAACGCCGGGAGGTAGCCCGCTTGATTCGGATCCGCATTGATTATACTTGGAGAAACAAGCTCTTAACGTTTTCAAAAAGAGACAAATCATTAGCCCAGCAGTGGGATATTTAGACATTGTTACTGTTATTTAAAGTAGCTATGCATATACAAATCTGCTCCGCAAGGGGTTTAGTGCTTATTCAACCACGCTTCTCCAATGCGGGTTGATGGATAAACATGGCCGAATTTCATTTAAATTAGACACATGCAGGTTTCCTCGAATGTTTTCTTTCACCGCCGAACACGAGGTGAATTATAAACACAAATTAAGCACATGAAAATTCAGTGGTGCTTGCCTGTGATTGAACGCAGAAGATGTACTAGGGCATCTCGATCCGTAAAATTAATGATTACTAATTAGTACCCAAATGGTTCAGTGGTAAGAGGAGGTGAATCTTAAGCGAAGATCGCACGTTTCATTATTATAACTAACGGCCCAGACGGTCGTTAAATATTCGAAGGTATAAAATAAACAATTTCCTAAGCCCACGTTCAACGGGTGTTTTGATTGAGGTCATTGTTATTTATCGTCACATATATATTTTTTATTATAGAAGTGTTATAATTTTTGTATATGTGTGTCCGGTTGTTGCATCATAGCTTCTAAACGAATGAGCCGATATTTAATTCGGGTTATCAGATTTATATTGCTGTCATTAAAAAAAATTGTGATCAAAAATAATGCTAAATTTTAAAGAGATAATTTAAAATTTAGCATCCTATGTCTATAATGATATTTTACCAGTGGCGTGGCTATCGTAGGGCCAGGTGTTGCAGTGCACCAGGGCCCCCTGGGCTCTGGGGGCCCTCTAACCTAAGCTATGAAAAGAGCTTTGAATAGAGATGAAGTATGGATTTAACTTACTAATGATATGTTCAACTCACTGTATCCTGTATCCCATTTTTATTACTATCTATAATTTTGAATGCCACTATACGTTAAAGAGGGGGCGAGGGCCCGATTCTTTTTCTATGCACCGGGGCCCTTACCCACCTAGCTACGCCACTGTATTTTACATTGTACCCTGTCTTGATACTGAAGCATCATTTGGAATCAGGAGATTAATCAACTCCTAGCCAACTTATAGCAGATATATTGTATCTGAGCTAATCGGAATACTCTCAGTGAATACGTGATAGATATAATATATTTTAGAGTCGAGATGGCAGGTAGAAACAATCAGGTTGATGTACATAGCTTCAAACTCGGGTACTGATTTTCATGTGCTAAATTTGTGTAATAATACATATTGTTTGCGGTCAAGGTTAACATCTTAAGAAACACACGTGTTGGATGTGAATTCACCATGTGTGTATCCACCAAAACACAGAGTAGGTGGAATCTGCAAACCTCCAATTGAGATGATGCCTTAGACCATTAGCGTAACATTTACAGGCTCTCATTGTTTGAGTCGGGGTATATTAATTTATGTTTGGAGGCTTTTATTTAACTTGTTTGTCAGTTATGCATTGTTATGGTCCCCCAGGATTAACTCCAGAGAATCTCTTCAATGGTTAACTATGTATTAATGTAAATTTTGATATGCTATACGTTTACAAAAACAATTGGAATTAAAACAGCTTGCTTTTAAAAATGTTTTTTTTGTTTTTATAGTGTAAGAATGCTTTCAGAATCGTTATGATATATTTACACCAATTTTTATTTGACAACTTTTACAATTAACTTAAGTACATGTTAATAAATAATAATACAAAAAAAAAAACATGAACGGAAGGATGTCGTGAAGCACGATATGAAAGCCAATGGACATGGGTTACAGATCGTGCAAGGTGGTGTAGGCTTTGTCGGATATAGTCGGCAAGAGCCTTAATAAGTGCCAAGCAAAAGAATTAAAAAAAAAACAACATATATTTTAAATATATTTACCTCGTCGAGTACAATACACGAATACTGCATTAGAAGTGGAGACGCGAACATCTCTCTGAGCAAAACGCCCTCCGTCATAAACTGAAAAAAAAAATAACATAAGAAAATAGATAAGATATTAGTCGTTTTTCATAGTATCTTTTCGTATGGACTTTTGATGTCTGAAATAAAAAAAAATATAGTATAATTATTATTATTATCACTAGAAAACACCCGCGAGAAATTGCCCTGTCACTCCAACCCATTTCCTAACTAGTATTATACGCGAAAATGAGTTTGTTCGTTACGCTTTTACGTCTTAACTAATAAAACTGATTATTATGCAATCTTGCGTAAACGTTGAGAGGGTGCAACAAAAGGACATGGGCTACGGAGCTCCTAAGTCACAGGAAATATAATGATGATGAAGTATCTATATAAAACTAAGCACAAAGCCCTACCACCAAGTACGGTATAACATTTCACGTGTTACAACGCCATGTAGCGAGTCATAACACTGCGGACGCTATAGATAAAATGTAGTCGACTTGTTTATTTCCAGCCGGCTAATTACGTTTTAAATATTAGTCAGTTTTATATTTTAAAATTTAATTTTAGAAAATACTTATCCCATAAGTAAAATCTGATGTGTATCCTTTGATGGAAAATCCAATCAAAACTAAAATGTCAGAGCGATTTTGTCAGAGACACTTTCAACCCTTTACCTATCATCTTAAACTTTTGCATAAACGTTGTCAGTGGTACGTAAAGGACATAACGCGGGCAAAACCGCCCGGCGAAACTAATATAATAATTAAATACAGAAAACCGACGCCAAAAGTTTTAAACAAGATATATGTAACGATGATGATGATGGCTTAACGATTTCAGTGACGGCGGCAAATCTCAAGGAAGACCAGCCAACTACGCGGGACATATTAAAGTTCACAAATGTGTACGCAATCATAGGGACACGTCTCATAATCACACTCATAATCCGACAAATCACCAGCTTTACGTGTTATGCTTTACTGGGTAGTAGGACTTTGTGCAAGCAGATATTCTACCGCTAAACAACAGTCCTCAGTATTGTTGTGTTCCGGTTTGAAGGGTGAGTGAGCCAGTTTAATTATAACAAGGGAAATAACATCTTAGTTCCCCAGGTTGATGGCGCATTGGCGATGTTAATATTTCCTACAGCGCCTTTGTCTATGGGCGTTGGTGACCACTTATCATCAGGTGTCCCATATGCTCGTCTGCTAAACTATGCCATAAAAAAGCCATCCGAGATACGCAATTCCTATTGCTGGACCTCGGATCGTTACTGAGAAAGTTTCGACAGAAAAACTCAATAGTTTTTATTAGCCCGACATGGGGTCTCAACCTAGAACCTTGAGATCTGTGGCCTTATATCAAGCCACTAAACCAACGAGGAAGCAACGTAACAATAGCTCATTGTTGAATATTTAAACGTTTCTTTAAAATTTAAAATGGAGATTATCTATTGGTAATGGCATTTACACAATTGAATACGAAATCCGTTCTCCTTTTCCATTACAATTAGGTCTTGCCCTCTACCCTTTACACCCGGAAATGGACCGTATTGTCCAGAAATGTACTCAGAAGTGAGTAGAAATTTTATATCAACTGATATTTAAGCAGACTCATGTTCATATTGGCAATAATGATAGAATCAGTGATAATAATTGCATGTGCACGAGACGTAAGGAACGGCAAGTTTTAGACTCTGCAAAATCAATTAATCCTTCTTGGGGCAAGGTATCCGTTTCTGTAATAATTCACAAATTCAAATTGATTGTAAAAATACATTAAGTAATAAAAAAACATATTATTCAATACAGGATTATATAGATGATTGAAAGGCGTGGAGCTAACACTTGTTGACTTCAAGGCAGGGTATATTATATACATATATGTATTAGGCTAACATAACTTTGTATTTTAAATGTTGAAAAGGAGTAAGTACTGAGAAACTCCGTACTTGTCGGTTCTTCTCAGTCGAATCTACATTCCGAACCGGTGGTAGCTTCACTTAATATAGTTTGTTAAATGACGATTCAAAAGTGCTTGTAAAAGCCTACTCGAATAAAGTATTATTTTGATTTTGACTTATTTACAGTTTAAAATAAACCCCGAATGGCAATCTTATCAGACGTTCGGGGATTCACCGTTTCAATGTCGTGTACAATTGTTTAAGTTTTTAATTGAAATTCAAATCTTATATCTATATCATAAGGTTAATTTTACATGATAATTAAAGTGGTGCTTATAAAATCGGACGTGCTTCATTGACAACGTGATGTTAAGTGATAATATATTAACCATTGCATATTTACGCCCTCAATGCGCTGTCCTTCAGAACAACGACAAGAAGTTATAGTACGACACAATTTAAATGTAACATCGACAATTTAAAAAAACCAATCAAACGTCAATTTGGCGAATGTATTTGGTTATATGATATTACAAGTTATTACGTTTGCGTAAAGATCATTTTCACGTGAGAAATCAATAAAGATTGATGATTTTGAATACGCATTTTATTCGGATGTGCCGAATTCTACCGATGTTACATCCAAGTTGTGTCGTACTATACGTATTCCGTGCCAGTAATTAACCTGCTTTACTCACCCTTCAAACCAAATCACAAACATATTAATTATGGCTGTTTGACGGTGGAATGTGTTGAGTGGGTGGTATCTACCAAGACAGACTTACACAAGACCCTACCACAAAGTAACTAATGTTTTGTTCATTAGCTAATAAATAAAGCAAAGTAATATTATGTATATTATTTCCCACTGCTGGACTGGATCTCTATGGACGATATAAAGAATGGCTAAAATTTCTAAACAGCGCAAATATCTATTAGCGGCATTACCACAACCCATCAGGTGATCTATGAAAAAAAAATTGTAATGAAACAGTGAAACAAAATCTCGCTGCGATATTAAAATGCGTGATATGCCCTTAACATAATAGAAGACCCTTGAGAATAGTATATAAGAAATATATCTTATTTCTTATGACATACAGTTTAAAATACAACGTCTAATTAGGCATTGCGTGCAATAAGCTTTTTAATATTTAGTTGTTATAATTTGTGACATAGAATTTAAAATGCCTTTATCTAAATAACTAATCAGTACTAGATAGGCTCACTTCTGTCTACTTTTTAGTCGAAAACTTCGACATAAATTCAATGATATAAAGTTCAACGGGCGGCCATGTTTGACGTTTACAGGTGCATTCAGAAAGTTTCCCAATAATAGTTTCGTGCATTTATTAAAAAAAATGATAAACCTAATTTGTTTGGTTTTAATTCATTTTACCAAAGCGAAGCCGGGTTTTCATTTAGTGAATCATAATATAGGTACATATCAATCGATCGGCATAAGTTAGAAGGGTAAGTGAGCCAGTGTAATCACAGGCACAAGGGACATAACATCTTAGTTCCCAAGGTTGGTGGCGCATAGGTGATGTAAGGAATGGTTGATATTTCTTACAGCGCCTTTGTCTATGGGCGATGGTGACCACTTACCATCAGGTGGTCCATAAGCTAGTCCGCCCACGAATGCCATAAAAAAAAATCGACAATTTCAACAATCACCATAACATTTCAGTCAATTTACACAGTCATAATGAGTTATACTCCTAAACCTTTCTCCTGAATCACTTCGCCTATTAATCCATACCGTACAAAAACTCGTTCGGTAGTTTTTGAATTATCGCGTAGAGACGCGACGGGAAGTTATTTATAATATGTTTGGATATGTTCAGAGTCTGACCGTCTCGTTGGAAATGACGAGGCTGCACATTCAAACCAATAAAAAATTTGGTTTTCTGTTTAATCCTCTGTAGGAGTCGGGAACCCGGGGTCTGGTGTTTGGATCTGTACACACCCGAGTCTCAGAAAGCTCATAGAGCCCTTGGCCCTGCGCCATAACACTTACGGGTTGTACTGGTTTTGCCGAACCGGATGAGATGAGTGATGAAAGTGCATAAAGAGTTCTTAATATGTCTTGCGTAGTTAGCTTATGTCATCGGTCAGGATGACACGATCCCGTAAAGTTTCACGATAAACTTGTATTTATGGAGAATAAAACTGGACCCATTTTGTATTTTGTAGGCGGACGTACTAATGACCACCGCCCAACGACATTGGCGCTATATGAAATATTAACAATTCCTTAAACTGCCAATGCGCCACCAACTTTGGGAACCAAGACGTTATGCTCCTTGCGCCCGAATAAGGAATACAACAATACTGAGCATTGTTATTTGGTGGTAGAATATCTAATGAGTGGTTGGTACCTACCTAGACGGGCTTGCACAAAGGCCATCTAGTAAACATACCTATACCAAATAAATACTGATTAGACATATCAAATGCTAATATGGTTCAAATCAATCACATTCAAGTCAAGGGTACCTGACGTGATCGAGGTCAACAAAAACCGGTTGTCAATGAAACTGTGGTTCAGGTCAGTGTGATTGCACCTACCGATATACATACATATATGTTTAATATACTATGGATGTATTTACGTACGTATGTCTAAATAGTCTGACAAAACAGTATTTTTTTCTACTCTGAATCTTTAGCGTTATGAAGCACATAAGCCGAGAAAGGCCAGTGGTTAGAACGGGTGCATCTTAACCGACGATTGCGAGTACAAAACCAAGCAAGCACCAATAAATTTCCATGTGTAATTTGCCATTGTGATTTATCTCGTGCTCGGCGGGGTAGGAAAACATCAATATCAATAATAAAACCGGTGTATTTATAATTTCATTGAAATTTTATCATGTGTGTATCCACCATCTTGCTTTGGATCAGCCTGATGAAATTAGCTTCAAAAGAAGCTAGCTAATTTAAAGAGAGAGCTAATTTCATCTAAGGTCATTGGGCTGAGGCCCAACGGTGAGACTTTTAAAGGTTGTTATAGTGTTATCAAGTTTTTCATCAAGTGTTTCAAGTGTTAATTATTTCAAAAAATAACCAAGACAACATAACGTTAACAGCCTGTAAATTTTCCCACTGCAGGGCTAAGGCCTGCTCTCCGTTTGAGGAAAAAGTTTGAAGCAAATACCAACACGAAGCTCTAATGTGGGTTGTTGGATATATATGTTTCAGAATGTCGTTGAAATTAGACACATGCAGGTTTCCTCACGATGTTTTTATTCTCCGCCGAGCACGAGGTGAATTATAAACACAAATCAAGCACATGAAAATTCGGTAGTGCTTGCATGTGAACCCGCTATCATCGGTTAAGATGCACGCTTTCTAACCACTGGGCCCTCTCCGCTCTGGACCATCTACCATCTAACTTCAACCTTTACGATTATACACCATACCCGAAAATAATCTGCAAACTAGTAATACATTCAACTTACTACAATTCCGGTTTCAGGCGTCCTCACACTTGTCATGGCGGCGCTGTACCCGACTTCATCGCCCAACTGAACGCCGCGCTCGTCGGCCACTCGGCACGCCAGCGACAAAGCTGCGGCAACACGGGGCTGCGTCACGCATACTTTGTGACCGATTTCGTAGAGGTACTGCCAACAAACAAATCTATTTAATAAAATTGTTTCTAACAATATGACTTTTCGCTCAGAAACTTGTTATGGAATCTAGGTGAACTTTATGAAAGGATTTTACAAAATTCATCTCTTAAATACGTTAAATAGGTATTCTTGTGATAGAAAATAGTAATAAAATAAACAGGTAAAAAAACATAAGTGACCAAACTAATAATAAATGTCATGCTTATCCCTTAAAGGGATCCCTTCCAACACACCCAAGAAATCTAAACAAACAGACATACAGGAAAATAAGAGGTTTACTTAGTGGTAGGGCTTTGTGTAAGACCTTCTGAGTAGGTAGCACCCACTCAGATATTCAACCGCCAAACAGTAATAACCAGTATTGTTGGTTTCCGGTTTGAAGTGTGAGTGAGCCAGTATAACTACAAGCACAAGGAACATAGCATCTTAATTCTCACGAACGTTAATATTTCTTACAGCGCCATTGCCTACGGCCAGTTGTGACCATTTACCATCAGATGGTCCATTTGCCCGTCCACCTACCAATACCGTAAAAGAAGACATGACAAACATACAAAACCTAAATAACACTGCACTTAAGATATACGCGCGTCCTGAGATATAAAGCCGCATAAAATTATGTATAATTATAGCAATTTAAGTTAATTTTTTTTGGCAAACTGTTCTCAGCAGAGCGGAAACTTTTAACGGAATTGCTATTTATAATTTGGAACCAAGTAAATTACTTATTAAGCAATCATAATGGTCTATCCTTTTGAATGTATAGCGATAGTATCTAATTGAGTGTTCTTCTGAAATGTTTATTAAAATATCTAGAAATATTAATAACAATACTCTAAACATCATTTTAAGAACACCAGTATTATTAAAGAGATATATCATGCATAGAATATTAAAAAAACATATCATACACCACGCTATAAGTCCGATCCCTCGCCGATTCGCCATTCTTTTGTAATGTCACAATGAACCCTATGATTCGATTTTAACCTGCAGTATTGTCATCTTTTTGCAATATATTGGACAAATTATATTATAACAGGTTGATCAGTGTAACGCTCGCTTTTTTTCCAATTATGTAATGCTCCATAAGTGACTTTGATAGGTGATTTATGACGTTAAGCATGCTCACAGTGAGAAGTTCTAATAAATTACATAGGTCATAAATATTTTTTTTTTTAGCATTAGCAGCCTGTAATTTTTCCCACTGCTGGGCTAAAAGCCTCCTCTCCCTTTGAGGAGAAGGTTTGGAGCATATTTCACCACGCTGCTCCAATGCGGGTTGGCGGAATACACATGTGGCAGAATTTCGTTGAATTAGACACATGCAGGTTTCCTCACGATGTTTTCCTTCACCGCCGAGCACGAGATGAATTATAAACACAAATTAAGCACATGAAAATTCAGTGGTGCCTGCCTGGTCTTGTCTTGAACCCGAAATCATCGGTTAAGATGCACGCGTTCTAACCACTGGGCCATCTCGCCTCAGGTCATAAATTATGCATGTCAAAAATCTACTACCGGTTCGATAATAAGAATCTCAGTGTCACACTCATTTGCTTATAAATTTTTCATCATTTTTATTTCCAATGCATTCATATTTCTATTTGAAACGGCCTGTAGGCTATCGATTCTTTCCCAAGACATTATTATTGCAATATCTACAACATCTACACAACTCAAACATTTATCTAAACACTAGACGTTAGTAACGGACGAATACATATATATTACATGTTGAAAAATATTTGTAGAACAAGTAGCAAAACGCGCGTTATCTCAAAACAATTACTATTGAGTATATGGAAAATACATAAAGTACTACAACAATGGGGAAATTACAGCACGCCATCGGCTTTACCATAAAATTTCAAAAATAAACTTTAATGGTTTGTAGCAATAACAATGTTTTATGATTTTCTCAACTTACACAAACTCTAGCCTCGTTTAAAAAGATACCATTACACCAAGAAGTGCAACAAAAATAAAAAATTAAATAGATTCTTATAAGTTTTAACAATCCTTATTGAGTTTTTAAAAATTATAAGAACTAAAACTTTCCACAGTTGAGTATTCCTCCCTTTAAAAAGAAAGATTTGTTAGTATTCAACATCTTTCTGAATACACACGCGGCAGAACTTCATCGAACACATTCCAATTTTCCAAAGATCTTCTTCGCCGATGAAACACTGCCAAAAAGTCAACCAAATCTTTTAAGAAATTAAGGTGTGAGAATCAGCCACAAAAAATACCTCAATGTTATTTCAACTGTGTACGAACTTTATTATCAAACTATTATTAAATCAAGGAGGATATTTCGATTCAGTTTGAGGGAAAAGACAAAAAAAATACCTTTGAAGAGTTAAAAAAATCTTTTTTCCTACTCTGTTAAGTTAAGAGTTTTTGGAAACAGAAAATATTATTTCCGTAATTTACAGAAACTTTCGATTCCCCGACCTTGGACTTCTGGTATTCTTCTAGGTATCTTCTATTATAAGTGTTTAAAGAAACTGATACTCCTAGAACTGAATTAATAGTATCTCTTTTAGATATATCTCTGCACTACTAATAAAATCGCCATATAACATCGATTCTATCATTGGAATTTAAGATTTTATTACTAAAATACTAAAATTCATTTTAACTCGGTATAAATACATACTGGCCGTTTTTACTGAAATATGGCTTAACGTGTTCTAAAAAGTTTAAATCAAGACTCCAGGTCTTCACTTTATGTAAGGCGTCATTTATTTTAATGTATGTGGGTATGTGTGTGTGTGTATGTACAGGTAAAAGTGATTAAATTATAAAAATGCTTGGAGAATTAAAGACCAGTCATGATGCTGGTGTATGATGGCGTCATTCGACCTATTGTTAATCAAATTAATGAATATTAGTGACATCATTGATCAAGTCGGCTCAGTGGATAGAGCAAGTCGATCTCAATCGAATGTCACGCGTTCAAATCGAAAAACCAGACTTGATATTTAAATCAAACATATTCATAAGCAAAGACACTATCCTACCAACTTAAGTCCACTTCTTTGTCACACTATCATATTATTTGTTGTCGTTTGTTGTTCATGGTACGTGGTTATCACCGTCCATAAACATCGGCGCTCTAAATATTAACCACTATTATATCACCAAGAGATGTTAAGTCCCCTGTGCCTGCATTGACATATTCACTCAATCTTCAAACCGAATGACAATAATACTAAGCATTGCTGTGTAGCGGTAGAATCTAAACAATCGGTGAAGCTTACACGAATCCCTGTCACCAACTAAATCAGTATATTGATCTAAAGGATTCCATCGCCGTGGTTCGCTAGACCTACAGTTTTGTTTTTTTTTTTTTCATGATAGGATGCAAACGAGCAGGAGGCTTACCTGATGGAAAGTGACTACAACCGCCCATACATATCATCAGAATACAACAACATTATTAAATATTGGTTGAATTAACGTTCAATTAACGATTGAAAGGTGCTGGCATTAATCTTCAATGTAAAGTTAAATGACCCAATAATAAATTTATTTCATAACATAGTTAGACGGTCTTGTGATTTTTTTAACCAATCAAATTAACTATAAGAGGTCAGATGAATCATAATACAATACAGATAATGCTATCGATACAAACACTTGATGTGTAGAACAATAAACGCGTGACGCTACAGAGATAGTGTTAGTAAATACACTTATTGTATCTTTTAATCAATTTTTCTATGCAGCTCTATAATACTACAGGGTCTGTATTGTTGGTATCTTCAAATCAGTTAACAGGTATCTTCTAGGTAAGCGTGCTACATCGTGTACCGTGTCGATGCTTAGCGTCAGGACAAACGGCAAACGCTGGCCTGTTATGGTTGTAAAAAAAACGTCCTAGTGTCAGTTTATTTAAACATATAATAAAATTGGAGTGTCTGTTTGTAATATTAAAATAACCCATTTTTACTAAAACTATGCTATAACTATGTATTCACGGTACATATACTAAAATAACATTTTTTTACAATTTTTGTCTGTCTGTCTATCTGTTTGTTCCGGCTAATCTCTTGAACGGCTGAACCGATTTCTACGGGACTTTCATTGGCAGATAGCGGATGTAATAAGGAGTAACTTAGACTACTTTTATTCTAGAAATATATGAAGAATAAAAATAAAATCACGCTACAATATCCAAACAACTTAAATTCAAACAGCGCGCACGAAGTCGCGGGCACAGCTAGTTTAAAATAAACTCTCGCGCCGTCTTATGTCAGTTGATGGTATCAGCAACAAGTAGGCACCTGATTAATTATTAATTTCCAATTGTATTGAACATTTTTCAGCTGAACGTCTTAATAATTTAATTCATACATAGATTAATAGTGTATTAAAGTTGCTTACTCTTCGAAACTGTTATAGTATTTTTTTTTCTATTCTGGAGCCCTCCGGATCTGTAGCCCAAGTACAATACCAACTACTTTCACGCAATTTTCAAATACTACTGAACGAAGTATCAACTCAGGCAGTTATATTAATTTAACTATTACTTCTACGAGATGTACTTAAAGATTTAAAAAAAGTATGTAACTTATGTGTTATCTTTATGGCAGTTCTGTACATATGTAATGCTGTACATTATATTATTTGACACTGATCACAACACAATGATCGAAAAAAAAATTGACCTAAATTAAAAGATGTATTTGTTTATGTAATAATTGGTAAACGAACAAGAGGCTTCCTGGTGGAAAGTGACTACCACCGCTCTTAGATATCTGAAACACCGGAACGCTTGCAAGTGCGTTTGAATTAAAGCTTCAATAGCTCGTTGGGCTTCTTGGACTATTATCATACTTCCATTTATTGTGAGATAGTTTTTCACCCACAAAAACAATTGCCACCGGGATCGTTTTACAAAATTATATCCTGGCCCTCTCATGGCTTGCGACCTTTAAATATACGGAGCTTTCCTCTGAAAGATTTCCTCATGTACACTTAGCACAAGATAATAATACCGAGACAATATGAATAATCAGTAATTATCATGACCTTGTTATGATAATGTGAATGACCTATTATCAAAAAAAAAACCAAACAAATTTACACTTAAAAGTATAAATTTTTTAAAATATATTTTAATCAAGTTTTCCTTAAGTTTTTCCTTGTAGTCATTGATTATGATAAAAAAAAACGCACATATGATATCTTGTAATTTAAGTTGTTCAAAAATTTAATACATCAACTAATTATTTTAATCAATATAATAAATCAATTAATTAATCGTAGAATTAATTAGTTATAAGTTGGTGATAGTTTCGTTTCTGCTTTATATAAGGTAGCCTTACGAAAACTACATAGTCATCATATTGACTCAGTTCCAAAAATAAGAATTAAAAAAAAAAGAAATTATAACTAATAAAAAAAAATATAATTCATTTATTCTTTTTTTCTTTATAAGATAGGTACTGGGGCACCTGATGGTAAGTGGTCACCACCGCACATAACACAACACACAAAGTTTAGCTGTCAGCATATCTGGTGATTGGGAGATACCTGCCCGGCTAAGTACCTACCGACTAGCGCACTACCCACCACCTACACCTACCACCAAAATCAGTGTATTATTCTAAATAAGCATAAATAAGGCATAAGAAAAAATATTAACCATTTCATACATCGCGAAAGCGCCACAAACCTTGGGAACTAAGATGTTATGTCCCTAGTGTCTGAAGTTACACTGGTAACCGTTTAAACGGGAACACAGCAATAGCTCTTTGGCGGTAGAATATCTAACCTATCCAGACGGGCTTGCACAAAGCTTCCATCCAATTTTGTTCCATCGTCCATCAGTTGAAGCCAGCTGATACGCTATTTTTACTCGTGTATCCTTTAAATATTATAATTATTAAAACCTTTGCCATTTAAAGGCCGTCAACAAAGCCTCTCGTTATCTATATGCATATTTGTATTATAAATCTGTGTGTTTGAAAGAACTTATCTCATTAACTACTTCCGTTGTCGGCTTTAATTTTATTTTCACGTTCAGTTTGTCATTTACTGCTGAAAGATGACTTGAAGCTACGACACGCTGTTACAAATGGTATAAACAGACAACATATATTAATAACACAAAGAATTAACTCTAAAAATTAACAAATAATCTTTTAAACCCATTATAATTATTATCGCCGCATATATTATGTATGTTCAAATATTTTTATTTTCCAAGTGTCGTCGTAACGAGGGGCCGCTAATTGAGAAAAATGGGTGTAGTCGCGAATTGCAACAAAAACATAGACACATTAAACTTATAACCGAGGGGGTTATAAGTTTTTTGCGTCAGGGGTTAAAAACCCGTAAGGCTCACCGCTAGGCAAACAATCGATTATCGAGCGTATATCACCACGCTGCTTCAATGACACATAATTTCATCAGGTTTCTGAGAGAGCTATAGACAAACTACCGAAAATAATTACTTTCGCATTTATAATATTATTATAGATTAAACACGCTATATGTGCAATATACTAAAACAGCATACAGGTTTTCTATCCAAGCAGTTACATCTGGTGTTAGTCATCGCCTTTCGACCTTGAACATAATACCTAGATTTAAGAGCTAAAATAAAATACACGCATCGAGACCAAGTATGACACATACGTTTTTAAATTGTTAATCTGTGAACAGTCACTTACAAAAATAAAAACTGTTTAATTAAAAAGATAATAATTCGAAATTAGTGGTCATCATTGCTCAAGCTCTTGGACCATCGTCACCATGACTGGATGAGGTTGATGTATGGTGCGTGAAGAGTGATTGAATGGTATCACAGGCATAAGGGACAATAATATTTCTAGGTGGTAGTTCCGGTTTTAAATGGTGAGCCAGTGTAACTACAGGCACAAGGGACATAACATCTTAGTTCCCAAGGTTGGTGGCATTAGTGATGGAAGCAATGGTTAAAATTTCATACAGCGCCATTGTCTATGGGCGCTGGTGACCGTTTAGTATCAGGTTCATTTGCACGTCCGCCTACTGATATCGTAAAAAAAACCATCTTGCTTTCAATATTTGGGAAAACACTGGCCGCAAGAAGAAAACTTAACAACATATGGCTCATTTTGTCGTACGTGTTCTCATTATGAATTTTAATAAATTATAATGATGTATGAATATCTACACTCATAAAATCGTTTGACCTGGCAATCAATGCACCGATTACACTACTGAGCCTTCGAAAATTTGGAAATTTTAACTTAATCTATCAGAATAATTAAAGCTGCATGTGAAAGAAACATCATAAAACTCAATACAATATGATGCCTTAAAGATAAAAAAATAGTGGACTTGATATTTGTTGATTTCTAAAAAGGTTATGTATATACATTTAATCGTACTTTACTAATATACTCTGTAATTAGAATAGTGGAAAAGAGTAACTACTGAGTTTCTTACCGGTTCTTCGCTAAAATCTACTTTCCGAACCTGTAACATGACGATTCGAAAGTGCTTTTATGAGACTACTTGAATAAAGAATACTTCGATTTCGATTTTAAAATAATATTGATTAGGTATATTCGGATCTCCGAACGAACTCTTCAACACGAATCTTAAATACAGTACTAAAAATAATTTGTATTCACAGATCTACTCATTACACCACGTGTAAATAGTTAACACGTAATTATTAATGCGTTTTATATTTTCTAGTCGTTTCGATAGCACTGAACATAATATGACTTACATATAAATTACTAGCTGAATATGCGGCTTTACCCGCGCGAAATTATAAAACACAAACTTCCAACCCCCGTTTTACCCCCTTGGGGGTGGAGTTTCGTAAAATCTTAGCGGATGTCCACACCCTATAAGGAACCTGCCAAATTCTGAAGTTTGCAGATTTTATAGTTTCTTATATTTCGTGTTTAATAAATTAATGGTATTTCGCTTTTATATATATAGATAATATATTTAATAAAAGTAGGAAAAAAATCACACATCAAACATTCTACCAGCAAGCAGCAAAAATTGAAACAGGAAAAATATTAATGTTTTTATGAGAAAATGTGATTCTCATAACATTGGTACAAGCAACAAACACAATTGTGTTACTCCTGTTACTCGACTGCATAGTCAGTAACTCTTTTGTTGGGCAATGTATACGCTTCTACAACAGCATCCCAGAAAGCGTTAAAAATGCTTCTGTTGCCAAATTTAAAAAAAAATGTTAAGGAACGCTTGTGTGCGAAAGGTTACTATTAGATACACATACTTGATATTAGGTATACAATTAGTGAGTTTATGTTTGATAGCACACCTTGGGAATGAAACGATGGCCTCTTGGCTGTTTCTATTCATATAATGAATTATGTATCTATAAATTTGACAAAAAAAAAAAGACCCGCTGAGTTTCTTTCGCCGGTTCTTCTCAGGTCAGGGTGTTCCTTATTCCGAACCGGTGGTAGTGTTTAATTTGACGATCAATAAGTAAGTGTTGTGCTTCTATGTCGAATAAAGGTAGTTTGAGTTTGAGTTTCAGCAATACTTTGTTACTACAGGCACAAGGGACATAATAACTTACCAAGATTACTGGCACATTGGAGACTTAAGGAATGTTTAAAATATCTTACGCCAATATCAGGTAGCCGATTCACCTACCTATTTCATACAACAGGCATATATGAGTACTTTTAATCGCAATAAGAACTATTCAATTTTTCAGACTAATATTATAACAGTTAATAAAAAAGGTAAATAAAGGTAATATAATGTTTTTAAGCTTATGCCACACCAATGCAGATAGGTTAGTTACACGTGTTTCTAATTTTCATCCGACACAGGCAAGTCTCCTTTCATCACCGAACATGAAACAATAAATTAATGATTGCAGTGTTGCAGGAGTTCGAACCTGCAATCCTCGTAATGTTCTAATTAACCTTATCGATTTCATGACCTTAAAAATGAGAAATATTAACCATTCTTCGCGTCGCCAGTGGGTAACTAACCTTTTGAACTAAGATGTTATGTCCCTTGTACCTGTAGTAACACTAGTTCCCTGCCCTTCAAACTGGTACACAACAGATAAAGCCTATAAAGTTCCACTACAAGGCTAAGGCCTCCTCTCTTTTTGATGAAAAGTTTAGAAGCTTATTCTACCAGGCTACCTATGCGGGTTGATGGATACACTTGTGGCAGAATTTAATCGCAATAAGACACATGCAGGTTTCCTCGCGATGTTTTCCTTTACCGCCGAGCACGAGATGAATTATAAACACAAATGAAGCACAAAAAAATCAGTAGTGCTTGCATGGGTTTGAACCCGCAGTCATCGGTTAAGATGCACGCGTTCTAACCACTCGGCCATCTCGGCTCAAACTGGTACACGACAATACTAAATGCTACTGTTTGACGGTTGAATGCGAATGGAATTGCGTAAAGCCTATAGCAAACTACAATAACAATTTAAAAATACATTAAACGATTTACACATATACATATTTATGTACATAATACATACTATACGTACGTATATCACTATAAAAGCGATAACTTATCTCTTGAAAGTACAGAATCGCTGGTAGGTACCACCCACACAACAGATATTTTACAAATAAACATTGTATATGCTTGTTAAAATAAAAAATAAATAAAAAGACCTGATACCCAGTAGTGACAAGACGTAAATATAGACCAATGATTCCGAGATCGAACCCGGACTATAGACCATTGATGCATGTGCTTAATTTGTGTTTATAGTTTCATGTCGTGCTTGAAAGGAAAACATCGTGAGGAAACCTGCACGTATCGATGAATATCTGCCACGTGTATCCACCAACCGGCATTGGAGCAACGTGGTGGTTTAAGCTCTAATCCTTCTCCTAAAAAGGGAGAGGAGGGCTTTGAACAGTCGTATCCAGACAGACATAGTTGGAGTCCCCGGGAAGGATATATGTTACATTTTTTATACACCCCTTGAGGGGGTGAAATGGGAACAATGGCTTGTGTGCTATATGTAAAATTTTATATTTTTTACGAGGGTAAAGCCGCAGATTTAACTAGTTTACCATAAAAACCATTTTCACCCTGAACATAACTAATAGCATTGATAGTTTAAAAAAGGTAGTTAAAAAAACAGCCAGCCGTGCGTAACTTTTTTATAAAAAAACGAGGTCGGACTGCAATGCTGATATTATATTTAAAAAAAAATACCATAATTAAAAAAAAATTATAACAGATACAATATTTACTTTTAAATACATACCCGTGTATATTATATAATATATTATCTAGACTTACACGCCGTATACACATTGATACTTCGAGCGCTAAGACTGTCTTAAGATATTTAAACTAACGACAAAATTGTCTTCAATATTCGAAGTATCAACGAAAATATACTTTATTCCAATGGCAGGAAGAGTCATAATAAACAAACCATAGATTTACATATTACATGCACATTTCTTACACAAAATAGTTCTACTATAATATCCGAACATTTGTTAACGAACATATCTTTACTCATAACACAATACTATTCAACTTAAACAAAATTCACTTAAAACAATACAATAACAACATAACACAGTCAAAACACCAATTTTTATACAAATCTATTCTTTTTTTAGATCTCGACCAATGATATCACGTCAATTCAAGGTCAATGTTGTTTATAGCACTTACTCCTCTTGCCATTGGAATGGACTGAACACTTATTTAACCGATGAATAACATTAATTATTTTAATAGATATTTTTTTATCGATCACAGATTTTCCATTAAATACAAACTCCATTATATATACAATACAAAATACATAACATTTTGATATTGACTGCTCAATAAAAGATACACGACACGTTATATCCTTTTCTAACTATATGATAATAGGAAGAGACAGTCAATCTGTGTATATAAACAATATCGGGGCATACCGATAGGTAACTTTTATTTTAAAATTTGAAACAACTTCAACATTAAAATATAACTAAATATAAATTTCAATTTCATGTAACAAAAAGATATACATTTTATATTAAGCTCGTGATTATAAATCTCTGTCTAGATAGCTTTTTGTAATATGGCATAATTTTTGTTTTTATAACATAAGTTTATTATAGTTAACGAAAATATCGTATCACATTTTTAAATTTACTGAAAAAAAATAATACAATTTTGTAATAAACCGTTTAATCGTGACAGAAATGAAACATTTGTTTCACTATTGGGTGTTCTTCCTAACTAACTTCCGAAAGGTAATAACTAAATCACGAGCTGAAATTTGGAATACACCTTCACTTGATTTTTGGTGTAATACTTTACTTGATATCGAATTTTGAATGTAATTTTTAGTATATTCGAGAATCCTCAATATTATAAGATCTTCTGAAGAACAAGATAAACACGATCATAGAATGTCAGAAGGTTGTCTTAGATTTTCACGATTATTACACATTGAAATAAAACTAGTTTTTAACGGATTTAATCGCGTATATTAATTATTTTAACATCCCGACGTTTCGAGCACTTTGCAGTGTTCGTGGTCACGGGCAGACTAAGGTGACATTTGTTTGTTTATTTCAATGTGTAATAATCGCGAAAATCTAAGACAACATAATGTGAACCAGTACGGACTGGAAATGTCAGAAGGTGTTATGCGCCATCCTAACTCGTATTATAAACTAGCTACCCGACCCGACTTTACACGGGCACAATACTGGTCTATAAACAATTTTTGTTTGTAGAAGAAACACAGATAGATCAAATCATTGCTTTTTTCCGGCCTAGAAAGTTGAAATACTTGACTTTTCTCTTCTTAAAATCCGCGTGAAAATCCTTTGCGTAGTTTAAAAAATCCATGCGTACAAATAGCGGGAAGCGACTTCGTTTTAATACTGTGTAGAGCTGCGAATGTCAGTATAACTAACTACTGAACCGCTCAAGGAACTACATGATACAGAAAGTGGCATACCCTAGCCCCGTGAGCGGAAACTAGTAAACTGAATAGTGATTCCTCATGCCTCTAATGTCTTAACCAACACAAATTTTCACTGATTGAGAATTTCAGCTCGAAATTCAGTTACCTTTCGGATTAATTTCAAACATTACATTTGTGAGACGAGGCTTACAATAATTCCTTATCATAACTATCACACCCTAAATGAAAATCAGTCGGGGTCACGTTGTATATAAAACACCAAGATAATCGTACAAAATCTGTCTAGATTTTTATATTTAACGGAATTCAATTATTACTTTAACCTAGATCTAACGAGATGTTATTTATAAAACAAATTCCATAGCCATCGTATTCGATCGTGAGCTGCCAATATTTTCATTGAATTTTTTATTTTTATTTTGAAGCGAAGGCGATTATTATACTGCCTTGAACAAGAACGAACGCTAGCAATTTTTATAGTCAAATATCGACGATAATCTTCTGTATTTCAGTGTCTAATATTAGATATAACATTTGTTTGTCAAATTAAATAGTATATAGACACATACATAGACACGTTTGTACCATTAGGCGGCAAAAGTTGTATAGTAACGATTTCCTTCAGACAAATCTAGCGTAAGTATGTTGCAATTAAAACTATAGGTAGGTGGTATCGTATATGAACACTATTCATAAATATGTATAAAATTACATACACACAAAAAAACAAATTTTATGTTTTATCATATGACTAGTTTCTGCGGCTTCGCTCGGGTTTTGGAGGTCGATTGTCAGATATTATTCCGTATAGCTATAATATTGTAAAGTTTCATTAAAATCCAATGAGTAGTTTTTGTGTGAAAGAGTAACAAACTTCCATACACACAAAACTTTCGCCTTTATTACATTCGTAAGGATATATCTCAGTGTAACTAATAGCTATCGTTGTTACCTGTAAATATGTCAACTGTTAGATTTGAACTGCTCTTTACGATTGTATATTCCGTTCTACTTATTTTCATGTTGGTGATCCTAAAATATTATCATTAGTAAAATTATAAACGCGGAACGCAGTGGGTTTTAGAGCAGTTTAAAGTATAACACCATTCAACAATATTCAATACAAAAACTTATCTTGCTAATACAATGACAAACACACACGGGTCTAGCCGCGGGCGGAAACTTGTATACAATCTATACTAATACTAACTGAAACTGCGGCTTTACCCGCGCGAAATTTATAAAAAACTAACTTCTAACCCCCGTTTTAGTGGAGTATCGTAAAATCTTAGCGGATATCAACACCCTTTAAGGAACCTGCCAAACTTCAAGTGTGTAGGTGTTATAGTATGTCAGATTTCTTGATTAACCAGTGAGTGTTATTTCGCTTCAATTTACATAAAGTTATAGATTATAGATACGAACGTAACTTTGACTATCTGTCTGTTGCTCTTTCACAGTCAAACGACTGAATCGAATTTGATGAAGTTTAATTTGAACCAAATTGAAAATGTTATTACCTAACAGCTGCCGAGCAACACCTGAAACGCGAACAAAGTCGCGGGCGACAACTAGTAGTAATATAATTGACATCGAGACTGGTTGACATATAACCGATGATTTCGAAACAATTAAATCAAAATTCTATCGATTGAACGAACCGTAATTAGTAATTCGGCGGCAACAAATCAGTGATTACTTTATTAGGGCTGCTTTACTGAAACCTTAATAGTTTGTCCGTTAGTTGAACTGATAGCTGTCTGACCTTCGCGACCTATACAGCCCGTAAACGAAGGTCGGTCTGTATCAAGATCGCTATATACGAAGTAATAGCGACCTTTATAAAGATTATATTAAAGTGAAATATAAAGGAAAATGTATAAAAACGTAAAGAAATGGCTTTCGCTATTTATATTGTATATTAAATAAGAGACGTTGAAATAAATCATCAACATTTAAACTACATGACAAGATATACAATTATTATTAAAAAAACTATAACAAAAATAAGTCGTAGGTCGTAGGTATTCGTGCAAGCCCATCTGGGTAGACACCACGCATTCATAAATTATTCTACCAAAAAATAACAGTACTCAGTATTGTTGTGTTCCGGATTGAAAGGTGAGTGAGCCAGTGTAACTACAGGCACAATGGGCAAAACATCTTAGTTCCCAAGATTGGTAGTAGTCGGTGGCGACCACTTACCATCAGATGGCCTATATGCTAGTCCGCAAACCTATGCCTTAAAAAACTCCACGGTAGAAAGAGACAGAGAGACAATGAGAGAGAGAAAGGTATCCTGCAGGCGAAATACATTTAAATCAATATGAATTAAAATTTAAATTATTTCATATAAAACCGCCTGATGGCAAAACGATTTTTCCTTACATGAAGGTATCTACCAGTTATCAGTGAACCGCGTAACAGAGCTTCGTTCCAAAAAATAGTACAAACTTAAGTAGGAATAGTTCCATAGTAACGCTTAACGTTACCATGACGTTTATTTCAAATTCAACCTTCACCACGTCGTAAGCCATGGAAATCAATCCAACAACTTTGTATTGCGTATAAATATTACTTTGTACATATTTGTATGTAAGTCTATTACTGTACCACCTAGCCTATTACTATTTTATAGTAACCAATCGATTTCTTTGTCTGGAAGAAATGGTTAAATAACAAAATATAGAAGACCACATCAAGAGTTTAATTTTTAGGGTTCCGTAACCAAAGGGTAAAAACTAGACCCTAATACTAAGACTTCGCTGCCTGTCCGTCCGTCTGTCTGTCACCAGACTTTATCTCAAGAATCGCGAGACCTACAGTTAATTTTTTCACTAATTATGTATTTCTGTTGCCGCTATAACAACGAATACTAAAACCAAACTAAGATAAATATTTAAGGGGGGCTCCAATACAACAAACGCAATTTTTATGCCGCTTTTTGCCCGATATTAAAATCAGCAATTCAAATATCACAAAATATTTAGTTTTATTTAACAACTACATATTTTACCGTAAATTTACTTATATTTAGAGTATCTACTGTTGTTTACCTAGTCAATGGTACGGAACCCTTCGTGCGCGAGTCCAACTCGCACTTGTTTATAATATTATCTCGACAGATTTCTTATAAATTATCTTGGTGTTAATAAAATATAATCATATATTATTGTATTGGCACAGATTCCCTAATATCACATATATTTCCCAGTTTTATGGTAAATGGAAGCCATACTATCAAACTAACATCAGATGACTTAAAATTATTAATATAATAACTGTTTTATGTATATGAACGGTTTAAATTAAGGTATTAAATATGTATCAAACAAATCAGTTACGAATATTGCTAGCTTCCCGGTTGAATCGCAAATCCGATTCTCTTGACGAACAATGATGGTTCATTGTTTGTCAAGCCCTTCTGTTATCAGGGATTACAATAATATTCTACTGACTGAATAATACAAATAAACAAGTCAAGAATTAAATTGAATTCTTAAGAAACAAAACGCTATCAAGGTGTAACAGGAGTTTCAACTGCAAAGATCAAAGAGATATAATTTTGAAACAATTGAAATTATCTATATTATTAATGGGATAATATTTTCTGTTTAATGCTAAACCAGAATATAGTATAAGTAGATAAACTTCGCAGTCTTACTCGATTTAAAGTATGACTACTATGTGATAAGTGTTCATTTTGTTATAATTGATAAGCTTATAGATATAAAACACCTGCAACTCTACTTTAAGCTGATATAAATCTTACTCATATCCGTTAATACTTATATATTACTTATATAAGAAATATTTATCAACAAAATATGAGGAAAAATTTTTGAATTTATAATATACTATATACTTAATCAGAGACATAAGTTGTTTGAGTTAAGCTAAGATTTTTGCAACATATAATGTGTAGATGAAAAAGATTGGCATATTCGGCTGATCAGAGAATGAATTCCTATCGGGTCAGTAAACTAAATAGTTGTATAAATGGGTATAAGTAACCGGCTAAGGCCTCTCTCCCTTTTGAGGAGAAGGCACCACATTCCTCCAATACGGGTTGGTAGCAGAATTTTATTGAAATTAGACACACGCAGATTTAATCGCCAGGTATTCTTTCACCGCCTACCAGGTGAATTATAAACACAAATTTATATACATAAAAATTCAGCAGTGCTTGTCTAGTTTTGAATCCGCAATCATCGATTAAGATGCACGCGTTCTAACCACTGGGCCATCTCGGCTCATAAGTAGCTTCATACGATAGAAACATTATTATCGATTAAATATATCAATATAATTAAATATAATTCCTTCAATATCCAATATATATAGAAAAAAAAATTTAAAACCCATAATATCAAGTATGTCAATTCCAAAACGATACCTTGTCATGAACTTCAGTTTCCTTTTTCGTAGGTTTTATAATGGTGTGATTTATTCACGCGATAGTAAATTATTATTAATGGGTTAGCGTTATCTGATCTTTTATATATTTAGAATTTATATTTTATATTGAACGACGGGAGGTGATTAGCGATCTAGAAATCAAATTAAATTATTTATCTTATTGTCCACACTAAATATATAATCTAATGTATATCTAATTGAACGACTGATATAACTTATTATCTCAACGGCAATACTTTAATTGGCAGTTAGAGCCCAAGACACATAGCAGGTTAAAGTTACAAAAAAAAAAAACTGTCCTAGAGTCCGAATTCAAATTTGACAGTTCTTATAGATTTTTTTTTTTTTATTTTAAATAGAAAAGGCTGACATGGGCTACCTTGTGATATGCCACCAAGGACCATATACATTGGCATTGTAAGAAATATTAAACCTATATTAAACAACCAATGCAGTAGTTACACTAGCTCACTGACCCTTTAACCCGAATCTCAACAATACTAACTATATCTGCTTGGCAGTAGATTACGCGATTAGTTCTTGGTTGGCTTGGCTAGCTAGCACGAAGATGTACCATCAAACGACATTTTCATCTACATTTTATACATTAACTATAAAAATTAACTCAACTCAACTAAAATAACATACGTCTGGACGATCTGGGATCTTGTGCCATAAAATATATAAAAGTAAATAACAATTTAAACAATTAACCAATCATTAGTTACTATGGATATAAATAAATTATAATATAAAAATTTACAATAACATAATAGAAATAAAGGAATAAAAACAGACTATGTTATAGAGTCATCATATGTATATAAACCCTCAAATCCATTGATAAAATAATTTCAGTAATAACAATTGTATTTGACAAAGATCGCGACTATATTGATATATATAACACGATATGGATATATGATCTGTGGTCTGGTGCTAAAAGGTCCTAAGTACATTTTAAAACCTCAACCACATACGTCCATTTGAAACGAGAATCGCGGTACAATCGTTTGGAACGAAGTCGCTTTCGCTATACATTACGTATACGACATAATAATAATTAAATTACAATGACTAAATTAAAACAATAACAAAAAATAAAACCGTATAAAAGGTTTAAGGAATTAAGGTCACGTGGAGGCGTTCACGCATTTTTCCTTAAGTGACGATATCTATCAGGTCTCTATCTGTAAGACGCGTAAAAGAACTTCGTTCCAATAAATATATTCGATTAAGATTATCTAAGTACCATACCAACAATATCATACAAAACAACAAACAATGTCAATTCTATCCGTATTACAAAAAGGAACTTTTATTGATATTTGCCCTTTTAGCACCAAGCCAATAAGTAATCAGTGCATTCTTCTTTCTTATGACAAATCAGCTGTGACAGAAAGAGATAAATCAATGTAACTAATGCTTTTAAACTTTTTCAAAACAATGGCTGTATACCAAGCAAACCGAGATTTTTTTTATATATATATTTTTAAAAATAGAATTAAAATATCGAAAATATAACATGTGATATTGGCAAGCAAGCTTTACCGTTTGTTGATCAATAGAACTATTCAATAAGAATACACTTCGCGTCTCACTCGTGAAATTTTGAAAACGGACAATTTAAATGTCATAATTATTATAAAATTAGTCATAGCTGCTTCACTCTCTCGCATTTCACGGTCGTATTCTGCGGTGAGTTTCGAATTCGTTCTTACTAAATAGCTTTACAGATCTTATCATCTCTAAATCATATATATAAAAATATGTCAATAGTAATGAATATAAAAAAAAAGTTTTGGAACAAGTGAAAATTTAACCGTCCATACTGTTGACGACATGAGATTTGATATTCTCAATTAAATATTCGGACGTCGCTACAGTTATCACCAGACAAACGTAACCGCTGTAATGAACAGCTTTCAAAAATGCCCAAGTTTTATCACAAAACACAGCTAACGATAACAGATGTAAATAACTATGCGGATTCACAATCCTCCACAGACCTGTTGCGAAGAAAAACGTCCCAGACATAAATGTACTTTCGCGTCTCGATATATCGTATTCCGACGAATTCTCTAATAAATTCTGATATAGATCTATGTATCTATTCCAAGCCAACGAAGATAGCACCATTTGACCAGAAAATAAGCCGATAACTTGAACTATCCTTTGTAGCGTTACTTTTGTTTTATACGATATACCTATTTCAGTCGTGTGATCCCTTTCGATATCTTCACTTGAATTTATCTCTTTCAATTGATGATAAGGTAGAGTGCTAACTGGAGTGTCTTTGTAGCCTCGTCGAGGCGGGTTATTCTTTAAATACACGAGTATACCTATCATCATAGCTGTCACACCGAACGAATCACAAATACCATCAACCCAGTAGCCAATAGTCCCGACTTCTGACCTCTCACCTTTTATATGCTTTCTCTCTCTAGCTACATGACCGTCCAAATCGTCTAAAAACATTCGAATTTGGAACAGAACAACGGCAACTCGACGAGCGGCTAGACTCTGAAAAGTCAACAGTTTCGCTCCAACGCAGGCTATGAATACGTGAAAAAGGGATATCATATTCGGCGTTAGAAATAGCATCTTTTCAGATATACCCAAGCCTATATCAACAATCGCACATAGCGGTCCGTATATATAATGATTAATATGGTCCACCATTAAAGCTTTCACGGTCGGGTGACATAGTGGATTTATGTTACAGGGTATCCACGTTACGTCTTCGTAATTCTGTTGTGCTTTCAATGTTCGGTGAGTTGACGTTTCTTGCGTTATATTCTCCGACTGTTCGAATATATCTATTTTATAATTCCTTATACGTAGAAATAGGAAAGTATCCATGTAAATGCAATATATAACAACAATTATAAGTAAACATGTTAGTATTTTACTCGCTTGAGACGAAGGCCACATCATTTTGATTATATATAGGGTGATTTACGCATGCGGTGAATCCTTGGCTATCTTTAGCCTAAGGGCGTGTTGCAGTTGATCTTGTGTATAATAAGGCTTCCGAGTCAGCTTATAATCATCTCGATAAACCACAGATGTTATAATAATGCGTGGGTTACGAAACCCCACTCGGTATTCTATTTATAACACCATGAAATCTTCGCGTTTTGTTCCACGAAATTTGAATAACATAATTTCAACAGTTTTATTATTTATCGAACTTTATGAACACAAAAATTGTCTCGTATAAAAACGTCCTCGCTTCATCGAAACTTACTGTTCAACCAATACATATAAAAATACATTTTTTCACTTGTTTTATTATCACTGCACACATTTCAAACTTCGCTTTACAAAAACTAGTTTTATGACGGTTTCGGAACGTAAAACTGTTCTTAAAATCGATGTTAAGCGTTCGCAGCGGATATCGTATCAAAACACTGGCTCCGTATCAAACAATGGTCGAGAACAAAAGTCTTACGATATACAAGAGTTAAACATTTTAAAAACACAATAACGGACGTTTAATACACAATGTTTACATAACTTTTGTCGTTTATACGAATGCGGTGAGACCGCAGCATGCGTGCGCATCTTTCTGCGTCTACAGACGGAATGGCGGCCGCGGGCCGTTGCCTCCAGTCGGTACCAAAAGTGATGGCGCCATTCCCGCCGAAACAACTGTCAAAGTCTGACCTTGCGTGACTCAAATTTTTATGCGGTCAGCGTTAAATTCTAACGATAATTTAAATATGATATAAATACTGGAATTTATAACAGATTTTCAGATAATTAGTTACAAACCAATTTTTTATTGTTGTAATATGGCTGCGTACAATTAATTATGTACTAGGTATATTACGTTTAATTAGCTTCTAAAATAAATAGAAATACTAATGCCGGGTGGAGCTTTTACGAAATTGTCAGCAATAGCAAGTTTGGAGTATTTAAACTCCCGTACCATAGAAATCACGGAGATTGGATTTGAGGTCTCGGATTATCTGAGTGAGATAATTTGTGTGTGCGCAAGTGCTAGACTATAATGTGTCAATTAGATGATCTCCCTTGGGAACGGCCGCAGTAGCTGAAATCGTTCAGGAGGACACCATCATCATAGCCATTATAAACAAACGCAATACGTGGTTCGAAATAGATTATCAACTAATATAAAAACTCAAGTTACATATCAAAGCCAAGCTATTTTATAAATTGAATTTAATTCTATAAGAGAATCAATAATATTGGTTATATAAGATTTAAGAAACAACCATTTAATCCATAATATGCAAATAAAAATGATGAACATTTTCGGTTAAATCTAGAATTCATTGTGATTTCCAATCCTTGTTTTAATCAAGTAAAAGTCGTACAAGTTAAGGCGACTTCTTATATTGAAGACAAATTAGCAGACAATTTTGGTGATTTTCATCCGAAACATGCCTTCACCGCTATGTTTTCATCTATTGTCGAGCACGAGATGAATAATTAAAAAATAAGATAATTTCAGCAGTAATTCTTGCCCGGATTCGGACGCAGTGTCCGTGTAAAGTTCACGTAATTTTTTAACAAACATAATTACTTATAAAACTCATTTCATAAAGCAAATAGAACAGGTTAATCTTTTTTTATCTTTAATTGTATGTATCTATGTAATGAAATCTTTCAATACGCGTGCTAATAACCGATAACAATACAGTAATTGAATACTATCCTAGTCTCCTAGCCTGGATCGCTTGGGATAGACTGGTCCAAATCAAAATATACTATATTTAAGTAAGTTTTTCGAATCCTCATTTTACAGAACTGTATTAAATTGTAAAGCTACGTACGTCTTTATTGTTCTATATTTTGTTTTTTTTTTTTAAGATATAGGTAGCTAATGTGGCGGCTCACCTGATAAAGTGTCAACCATTGACTACCGTTGCCGTCCTTTAAGAAATGTGTACGCTCTTTTTTTAAGGTTCCCGAGTCGTTTCGGTTCGGAAAAAACGCCGGCGAAAGCTGGTTCCACACAGTGGTTGTGCGAGGCAGAAAATGCCTTATAGTTGCGAGTGAAACTACATGGTAATGTTAGATAAATACAATTATATATATATAATATCCCGCCTGGAAGTCAACAAGTATTAGCTCAATGCCTTTTTTAACATCTATACTCTATTCCAATGCGAATAGGAAAGAACGAAAACAAATCGTACTTTCCAATATAACAAGTGTTTTGTTCATAAGTCCGCTATATGAATTACTAAAAACAGTTGATTAATACATCTTCATTTTTAAAACAACAATATTTCACTTAACTCCGTAAATCTACTTTAATTTTAATTCCAAAATAACGAAAACCGTTTTGCCGACATTCGAAACGCCACTCACTAAGGATTTTCGCTAAACGAATGGAAACTGAGTAAATTTATACAGATAAAAAATATATTATTATAGTTTTGAACATACATTTTAGATTTTTTTTTTAAATATATATTAATTTAATTGGTTATAATATGGAATATGAAGTATTTGTAAAAAAAAACGTGGTAAGTTACAAAATGTTTGATAAAAATGTTGTTATTTTATATAGTAAGGTATAGACAAATAAATTAAAAAAATTATTTCATTTTAAAGAAATAAAACAGACTCAAAATATAGATTAGTTTTATGCGAAGCAACACCTAATTTGTAGTTTTGAAAATAATATATTAGACTCTGATCTTTCGTATCATGTGCACCGTGCACCGACTACGCTGTTATTTTTAAATACATATTGCTTTTTTTTTCAAAAAATGTAATGCTAAGAAATTTATTTCAAGGTCATAGTCGTTTTAGATATATGATAAAGTAAGAGTTACTTTGAAAGATATATAAAATTTTATTTTATTCAAAACCTTAGCATTATACAATGCGTCATATGTCTTGAAAATGCCACTTTATTATTGAAACATACAATGTTTCTTTTTATTAATGAGGGAATAGAAATGTATTCATATAAATAAAATTGTGAGTGTGTTTCTATGACTTATCGCTGAAAATAACTACCTCTTTATTAATTAATAAGGCTATTTGCGAATTACCACGATCTAAATCAAAACTAACGACCCAATTTTTATTTAAGACTAAAAATACTGCTATCTAAACATTTTAATATATACCTTATCTGCAATTTATAAAATAACAAAAAATTACGTAAAACCAATAAAATATAGTTCCTCAGCATTCATTACCCATTCCCTCAATAACTTTCTCCTCACTACTGTAACTCAAATGTCATGTCAATTCAAGGTCAAAGTTGTTTATTTACATTCTATCCTTTTCCCATTGGAATAGAGTATACATAATCTTGTTTCGAATAATATGCCTTGTATAAAAATATCTGCGGAATTTTATTTGGCTACAGCTTGTCTCAGTATCGTTATGGGTTCTTTCGCGTTGATTTCAAGTTTTTTAAAAATATTATATAATTTTCAACAAAAATTACTAAATAGTTTCTTTTAAAAACATATATGAACATTTTCATCATTCATTCTGACGGATGCACTTATCTTCCACTCATATCATCAACAGAAAATTCAGAATTTGGATCCGTTTAATCTCCTACGTGTCTACAGCATCGTACGGCGGAGTATTCTGCTCAACGAGGATAAATATAGTCTGAGATAAGAGAAAAAAATCGGGCGTTGACTAATTTATTTTTATACATATTTGTAAAATTTGTTCCCTCATTTTAACTCTAGGCTATCTCTACGTCCTGCTTCATTATCATCGGCTCACTGATTTATAGTCATATATATATTTATAGACATGTTACATTTGTCACTTGGTCGGTAGGGCTTTAGGGAAGCCCGTTTGAGACTGGATTAGGTAACATCCTGTTATCAAATAATCTACGCACAAACAGCAATACTTAGTATTTTTAATTAATACCAAAGTTAATACAACCTTAGGGCAAGGTATGGGTTTTTATTTTATGACAGTATTAAAGTTATTTTAACCTGGGTGTATTAAATAATTTATAGCTTATGTCAAAAATAAGGCATATTATTCAACACAAGATTAACGATAAAAAACTTAGACTTAGTCGACTGTTGATTTCTAGGCAGGGTTTATACAAACTTTGTACTTTACTGACATAAACTCTGTTATTAAAATTGTGGAAAAGCATATCCACCGAGTTCCTTACCTGTTTTATCGGTAGGATCTAGTCGGAACCGTTAGTAGCTTTACTGTAACATGACGAGTCAAAGGCGCCTTTATGAGTCTACTTGAATAAATAATATTTTGATTTGATTGTTGGGTTTCGGGTTGAAGGGCAATGTTTTAGTGTAACTATAGGAACAAGTGACATAACACTTTAGTTCCCAAGGTTGGCGGCGCATTGTCGATGTAAAAGATGGTTAATATTGCTTACACCGCCGATGTTTATGGGCAGTGCTGACCAGGGATGTTGGAGCTTCGAATCAAATATACTATCTGCAAGTAAACTTCACAATGAAGCATTTTTGTATCGACAACATTTAAACACTACCACCGTTTCGAAAAGAAGCCTCCAGCGAGACGAAACCGCAAAAAACTCACAGAAACGGCAAGAAACTCGCAACCGTAACCGGAATCATTGAATATCTGAGATAAAAATGTGTCCGAAACCATTAACATCAAAAAATAATATTATATTTTTATTTCTTGCCTGATGTTATTTACATAAAGAGAGAAGCTAAATGTTTATAAGCGTATTTGTTTTTTTCTGCGATTATAACTAATACCAAAATTATAGCCTACAAATAAAGTCAAACTGCTGTCTCCAATTTTCTCATCTTAAATTCGTAATCCACTACAATCGGTACCGTAATCATAGTCCGAAATAATTTCGTAAACCTGACCGTACTTGTTACCGATAAAATATTTTATATAAAACCTCTGGTACTGACCTCTTTACCTTGTGTATCCCTTTTGTCAGTCCTTTTTTATTTAATAAAAGTAAAATAAATTTGTTATTACTTCCATACTAATCTGAATTTAAATCTATATCAAGTCAATAACCACAAATAACTATTGAAAAATAATAACGATCTCAAAATAAATCATTTAAACGTAATTGTTATTTAATTAAGCATTCAAAAGTCAATTAACCTATTTAATTACAAAAACAAATAATATTAACAAATTTAAATAAATTAATAATTAATTTTCAATTATCTTTGAAGGTTAAGAAATTCATGAATTAATTTTGTCATATTTCTCAAATCATTTAGTTTTTCCAAGTTAAAAAAGTGTATTTTTCTTAGGTCTTTTTTTTAAATAAGTAGTCGGGCGAGCAGATTGGCCACCTGATGGTAAATTCAAATGTATCGACGAAACGCATAAAATACGAGAAACTTATCACTGTCCAAGTATTGTTAAAATAAAAATATAAGTTGTGGCACATCTAGTTTTATATCGGTTTTATATCGTAACAAATACGACGGTCGCGAAGACTTTGAATGAGTCGTGCTGGTCAGACTATATTATTTCAGTTCTACCCACACAATATTTTTAAAACTATATTAGGTATTTCGCCTTACCCTTCAAATATACTAAATGTTTTATGTAATGTAATCTAGTGAGTGTTTGGTTATTGTTGTTTCCGTTTTGTCCTAACAATTTTCGTATTTTTTTATGTGTTTCTCATGTAAGTGATTTTTGAGTAAATCTTTTTGAGAAATAAAGATCTTTAAACTTAAACTGTCCAAGTATTATAGTACTTTCTAGCAATTTGATACTTTATTAGGGTTCCGTTACCGAAAGGGTAAAAACGGGACTAAGACTTCGCTGCCTGTTCCTACTTCTGTCTGTCAGACTGTATCTCAAGAATCGCGATAGCTAGACAGTTGAAATTTTCACAAATTATGTTTTTCTGTCGCCACTATAATAACAAACACCAAAAATAAAATAAATATTTAACGGGACTCCCATACAAAAAACGCCATTTTTTGCCAATTTTTGCTCGATATCAATAAATGGGAACAGGTAGGCACTTGAACTATTCCCAAAATACTTCATTGTATATTTACTTTAATAAGAAATATTAAAAATAAAAAATATTTAGGGGCTCTCATACAACAAAACTGATTTTGTGCCGCATTTTGCCCGATATTAAAATCAGCACGAGGTAAACGCTTTAAACAAAACAATTATATAAATAAAAAACCCAAATCGCGATCCTTTATTTATTATCAGTTTGTTGCTAATTGAATTGTTTTCATAAATCGTGCGCCTGCGCAAATTATGCAGTCACGCGCTTTTATCACTTTGCTTCAAGAATTTAAAGGGACTATGTAGATTAGATATGTCAGTTATAAGCAACACATTTGTGGATTTTACATACGTTTATTTCCATGGAAGCCTTATTGGTTTTTGAGTTTTATTTTCGTAAATAAACTGCTTTGTGACAAATATAACTCAGCAACTACTACTACAACAACCCATAAATAAATAAGCTCCAATTTTTTTTTCATTATTGATTTATACAACAGATGCAATATATTTTTGAAAGAGAAGTTCAATAAGAAAAAAGTATTTTGTCAAACGCAATGATTACGGAATGTAATTTTTTTTCGGATCAACTCTTCTTATTGATGTGTCTACCACCATATTATGTCCATACATTATGTTAATTATTTATTAACACATATCAATTCATTAAGAGCAACTCAATTTCAATCAACAATCCTTGAATAGAACAACAACAAAACTAATCCTTATATAATAATTATATAACATATTCATTCATTATTTAAATGTATTTTTATAGACATGTTGTTAGTCGTATAGCCACCTAGAAATGTAAACAGTTCCAGGTTCAATCCTTCTCCCTTGAGCTATTGTCGGACCAACTCAGCACAAAGTTTATGCTTAATTGTAGGACTAAACGAGAATATTAGTAGTTTCAATGCCACGATTTAAAAAAAAATCTATGAAAGCAAAACAAAGACACTTACCTGAGGTACTTGCGTGGATTTCCCGCAGCCTGTTTCTCCAATAAGAACTAATGTCTGGTACTTCTCTAACAGATACAAAATATGATTTCTATATTGAAACACCGGTAGCTTCTTCCTTTGAGCTTCGAACGGGAGATGATGGTATCTATTATAAACAAAGTTACTCTTGGCATCACTATCTATTGACAATGCCGAGTCTGCATTGGGATTGACTAATGTTTCTATTACACCATCTTTATTTTTTATAGGATATAGCGTGTCATTTCCTGAAACAAAAAAAAACATTAATATTTATCGAAAAT
Organism: Vanessa atalanta; assembly: GCF_905147765.1. Taxonomy (NCBI): domain Eukaryota; kingdom Metazoa; phylum Arthropoda; class Insecta; order Lepidoptera; family Nymphalidae; genus Vanessa; species Vanessa atalanta. The sequence continues at coordinate 774,089 of NC_061896.1, forward strand.
TTATTTATGATTATTTTTATTTTATTTATTATTTATATACCCATCCATTTGTAAGGAATATTTAAAATATACAATTTTTGCTCATAACATGTAACAGGTGCTTGGACTAGCAAATGAGCCAGGGAATAAGTGAACAATAAGTACCAATAGTACTATAAGAATTATAAATTATTCCTCATATTATCAATGAGCCGGCAATGTTTGCTAAAATTGGTTATAAAGTCTAGTTTTACTTCATACAAAACCACAAACGTCATATAAATATTGAGGGTTAAGGCTAGATCTTCAACAAAAAAAAAGGAATATTCCTCCTATGAAAATTAGGTAGGTATTTATGCATACAGTAAAGCTAGCCTATTTAGAAATATAGGTATCATTCATTTTTATTTTAATAATTTAAAAGTTTAAGTATATTAACAAACAATTAAACAAGAAATAGTTAAAAAATAAAACAGATTTACTTTTCTCAGAATAACATAAGGCATACATAGTTTTATTTCATAATTGCGTGGACAATAAAAAAATTACTTACCCGGTCTTAAGAACACTGGTTTTTGTGAAAGCATCTTGTATAAGAAAGCTTTAGAAGTTCTGTGTTTATTAACACAATATCCTATTTAATACCTTCATTCGATCAAAGGATTGCTCATTTAATATCACCTTTAATTAAAGAAATAATATAGTTTGTAAACAAAACTTTCGGAAAAGCAAAGATATTTTTGCTTTAATTTATGACAGTTAAGTCGAAGTTACCAGTTCTCACATAATTTATTAGTATTACTAGTTACTTGTTTTTTTAATTCCAATTTATACTCGGCGTATTATAATAATATATTTAGCGTACAGAAGTGAAAAAGAATAAAGTAAAGAGAAGAATATAAATTACTTTAAACAATTTACTAACAAGTCAGTCATCAAATCATACATACTGAAGTTATTTCAATTTATCTAGCTCTCGATGTATGAACGTCACATAACTAAATTTTAGTACTTTTAAATTATTGAAGTTATCACAAAACGGTTTTTACAGTACGTGCGTATTGAAGTAACGATTAAAATGGCATAAAACAAAAAAAATAAGAAAGAAACACATAGCGACTTTTGCAGGCGCATCGACGAAATAACACTTTAAACAAATTATAAGTCACGCCAATATCGACTTTACTGTCCACGCCCAAAAAGAAAACATATTGGCGGTTTAATACGGTTTCGCGCACTTTTGTTTTTTTTATATTTTATTTTTTTATTTGTTCTAGCCAGTTGTATGGATAAAGGAATAAAGGAGTAAAGGAATAAATATATTACATTTATTTTACTTTTAATAATTGAACTAGTCGCATGGAATACGTTGTGTGATAGCTGTGAGAAGCGATTTTTGTATTAAATTAATATTTGTAAGAAATTTAGTTAGTTTATCAAGTTATCACAAAAAAACCAACTTCAAAATATTTTTTTAATTGTCTTTACTTTAACGAAAGACGCAATGAAACTATAATTATATTTAGTATAATGAGATTTATAGTAAAAAATTATGTAAATGTTAAAAGATTTTTGTTTTTATGTTTAATTTAATTGGGCTATAATATGAATTATTAAATATGTTAGGGAATAATGTCTATATAATAAATACAATAAACTAGTTATCACTCATAGGTATAATAAAGTAACCTTAGGGTTCAAGCTTCCTTCATATCAAATTTCTTCAAATTCGATTTAGTGGTATGGTCGTAAAGCGTAACAGACAGACATACAGGCAGAGTTACTTTCGCATCTATAATATTAGTATGTAGTTGTAGTTCTTAGAATCGATGGAATAGGTATATATTAATAAATTAAAACAATTTTAAACTACCTCTATTTTTGAATAAAAAATAAATTCAACTTTTCAGTGTCAAGTTTAAAATAAAAATAAAATCTATGACCGATAGAATTGTCCTCTTGGATGTATAATAAAATAAAACTAAGAAATAATATATAATTTAATAATATCTAAAATAATAAAATCATCCTGCTAGTTGTGGATATGTATTTAAATCACTCTGTGGATTTTCTGCTAACAATTTTTCTACGATATTATTAGGTAATGTATTAAATCCCGTAGATGGTATTCCATAAAATGCTGAATAAGCAGGATCTACTATTTTACTGTAAGGATTATAATTATTTGAACTTGGTTGATATGCAACTGGAGTATTGTATTCAGAATTACTGTATTTATTCAATATTCTCGAGTGCCCTGCATCAGGGTCACTTTGGAAAGAATAATCTGTAGCAGACATCGTCGCCTTAAGAAGATTTTGTATTGGTTCTAAGATTTGGTTGTTATTTGTGCTTAAATTTAAAAGATTAGCAACAGACAAGTTAGCGTTTAAATCTTGAATTAATTTTAATTGTTCGTTTTCAACGATATCGCGATCTTGCAATAATTTAGCTGTAACGAATGTACCATTAGTAGAAGTAAGTTTTACAATTTCTGCATCATTTAGATCTTTAAAGTTTTCTGATGTCTTTATTACATTTGAACCACTTAGCAGTGCCTGGTATAGTTGATTCGGTTTAGTTCTCAAGTTCGGTTTTTGTATTAGAAGATTCTGCATATTATAAAGGAATTCATTGTAAGGCATTCTATATTTCACGTAATAGATTGGTTCGTAAACTGGCTGCGATCGTTTGAGCATGAATGTTAATTCGACATCTCCGTAATTCCTTGTTACAGAATTCAATTTCACTAAATTAGATACACTAAGCGGCTGAGACGAATCTGGTAATTGAGTGCCATAATTTTCATGTTTGATATTATCAGCAACATTCGTATTAATGCTACGAGGGATGTCATAATTATTATATTGTGACGTCAACAAGTTTGGAACGGTCAGTGTATTTTGAGGTACTCGGTTAAGTCCAAAAATATGTGTATTTTGATTTAACGATTCCTTATAGCTTTGGTATGGATATGGAGACAAATTTACATTATTAGGAATACCAACGTATTGTTGTTGAATTTTATTTAGAAGTTCAGGTTTGTTGTTGTAATTTGTTAAATATTGTGGGTTCTGTTGGCTGCCTTGTTGAAAAAAACTTGATATCTTGTCTTGAAGATGATTTTCATTGCTTACAACAAAAGGGTTTTTTATTTGCGTACTTGAATCTATATTTGTAGGCGTTAATTGGGAAAATTTATATCTTTTGTTTTCAAATGCATTAGTAGAATATATGTTATTATTGAAAAGTGGTTGTTCTGGGCTTGATAATTGTGAAAATTTAGTTATATCATTCGTAGCTTCAGCATTTTTAGAATCAAATGATAATGAGTTTAAATTTTGATAAATTGATTGAAAATCATTGTTATTTATATTATTATGTCCAAAGCTTTGCATAGGGATATTGTTATCAGCATCTGCTAACATTTTAGTATCTTTTTGATTTGTTTTTGTATTATATAAACTAGTCAGTGTTGAAAAAATATCTTTGAACGACAAATTATTAAAATCTGGTATACTACTTGGCGATTGTTGTGGAAAAATGTTTTCATTTAGAGTATAATCCAGCTTGTCACTATTCACAAAAGAATTTAAAAGTCCATTATATTTTTGTTTCCTATATTCCATATTGTCTACAGGATAAGTGTTTGATACGTCATTCGCTTGGTTAATATCTGAATTTGGTTTGTAATTTTGAAGAATGTTCATTATATCGTAATCCTGTTTGGTTTCTTGATTTACTTGAGGCATGGTATTTTCTTTCCAAATTTCAGTTAAAGGAGTTTTGTATTCCAAAACTCCTTTTGTCATATCATGTTTAAAATCATTTAGTGGTAATAAGTTTTGTGACATAGTATTTTGCGATAAAACGTTAAGTTCATCATTAAAGTTTAAGTTCAATGGAGACGAATTTTTGGCGTTACACTTTCCAGTTAATGTGCAGTAGTTAGCTACTTGTATGTAAGCATTATTTATAAAATTAACCAGAGTGCCTAAAATATATTTGCACCTGTACATCATTGAGGTTTCATATTGCAATGAAGTTTTTGCCTTCAAATTACCTTCATTTCCATCTCGCTGTACACGTTCTCGTTCGTTCCTGTTTGTTATCAATTTATCTAATTGATATTCAAAATTGCTCAAATTATTATTTGATTTAAATTTATCTTTTGAAGATTCCCTTTCTAGAAATCTCATAACGGTCGATAGTGCATACTTCAGCTTTTCTGGTTCCAACATAGTGGTGTGTTGTGGTGGTAATAATTTTGTCAACATATAAATAGCTTGAAGTAAAGTAGCAGTGTTTGGACAATGTGATGTCCATTGGTCTTCCAAATTTTGCTTAAGGTTTGATGGCTGTAAATGATTGATATCAAATATAACTAATAAAGTAATATAGTATAAATTATAGTAATAAAATTGTCGTATATTTTTTTTTCTTTATGATAAAGGTTGGCAGACGGGCAAATGGGCCACCTGAGTGTAAGTGGTCACTATTGCCCATAGACATCAGTACTGTAAGAAATATTAACCATATCATCACCGATGTGTCACCAACCTTGGGAGCTATGATGTTATGTCTCTCGTGCATGTAGTTACATTGCCTCACTCACCCCATAAACTGGAACACAATAATACTATGTATTGCTGTTTGACGGTAGAATATATGATGAGTGGATGTTACCATATTATAAGAATGTAACGGTAGTTGACCTAATGAAGACAAATCAGTATTGTAAAAGTGATAACAGAAAATCAGTTCAAATTTATTTTTGTACACCAAGTTCGTTTTGTGCTTAGTGGTGAAAACACTGTGAGATAATCTGGTCTAAGTTATACGACAAAGTTTCACTCCTTCTTAATTTCTTACGTTTGCTTTTACTACTCCTGTATTTTCTATTATATATACTGAAGATTCTCACTGTATCTTTTTGTATTTATTTGATGATGGTGGTATCATGTGCGCATATAATATGCATTTTGGCCTTTTAAAGTGTACAAAACAGTGTACAATGAGATGCTTTGATGATAACACTATCTATAAATATGAAGATTTCATCAAATCCGTCAAAAATAGGGTCTTAAGCCCTACATTCTTTGGCATTTACAGTATTGGCATGACTGATTGAGACACCACAATAGTCGAATATCTTTTGTGTGGTATCAATCAAGTAATAAACATGTTATATATCAATAATAATGAAATACAGATTTATCATTACCTCATTTTCCAATGCCTTTAGAGACGTAAGGTAACAACACAATATTAAAACAAGCAACATTCCTATCACTTGTCGCTGTAGAAAATGAGCTAATTTTAAGCAATCGACTACGTTGTTAAATTACCAAGTGTGAAATCGATGGAAAGTTTAATTATATCATATGAAGTGATGTTAAGCTTTGATTACTATTTCGTTACAATAAATTAGTTAAAAATTCATAGAAATCACACGTGTTACGTAAAATATTGAAGATCTTTCCTCGTGCTATTCTCGTTCACTTGCTGTCGTCATTATCATCAAAATTTGATATAACAGGATACCATCTCTGTGTCCTCTAGGTATCTAAGCCTTCAGACTTTTTTAACTATTTCATAATGACAAATGCCATATAGAATATTTAATATTGCCACATAATTAACGCATCGCCATTAAGATTGACTTTACCTTTTCATTGCTATCGGTATATCGGATACCTTTACAATTACTAAGTGCCTAATGATTTGTGTGCACAATATCTGACTACTATATAATTCAATATAGTAGAATTGTAAAAATTTATCTAACGAATAAAACTAATTTTATACAGCTAATCTAAGAAGTACCTATTCAATTGTAAAGTGTTGCAGAGATAGACGGTCTGGAAAACAGCCCACCAAAAGACATAGGTAACGAAATATTAATCAATGCACCAACAACTTTGGGATGTTTTGTTCTTTGTGCCCGTTGTTACACTGGTTTACCCACATTTCAAATCGGAACATCATAATACTAAGTATTGCTGTTTGGCCGTTGAATATACGATGAGTTGGTGGTACCTACCGAATCGAGTTTACTCAAACCCCTACCACCCAGTGCTACATGAATTTGTTATTTCAAGAGCACATTTAAATCTTTTAGATACTGATTTAAAATAAATTATCAAAATATTGCCTTTCTTGGAAATAGTTTATTGTTTCATAATAAAAATACTGTTATAATTACATATTATTATCCTTCTACCCAAGTCCAACACCCATACAATGAACTTATTACCAATTATAGTTTGATTAGATGTAATATTTATCTTCCTGCAATGTGTAAATAATAAAATTACTATTTAATTTTGCATTGATTGAATAATCGCAATCTTCATTTTATAATTAAATGTCTTACCTTATGTTTAATTTTTTTTGAAACAACCTATACTGCTTAGTTGATTTGCCAAATTTAATGAATATTTCATAATAACATCCGCAGCCTCTTCTCTATTGCAATTTGAGTTGCCTAGATTACTATTATATGACACGAAGCTATCCTTTAAGTTAAAAGGAAATAAATTCGGCTTGGAGACGTCTTTTCCCATCAAATTAACTATACTCTCAATATTTATATCATCGTTATCAAGTTTATAATCTTCTATTATGTCTTGATTTGCAATGTCATTTTTTATACGATGGTATTTATCGATTTCTGTTAATAAGTCAAGCATTGTTGTAGGTATTTGTGTATATTCGTCCAAAATATCATATAAATTCATCATGTAACGGCTTAACAATTTTTGCATTAATTCTATCCTTTTTTTCAACGCTGTGAGCTCCTTGTTCAAATACATTTTAAGGTAAAGCTTATTGAGATAGTTCATTTTATCATTGAATATGTTTTCATTGCTATTATTTGATTTATAGTTAATGTCTTTAGAATGCTGCATGTTTTCTTTAATTTGAAATAGTATATCTAAGTCATTGTTATTCAATTTGTGCTCATCTGATGGAATTTTATCATTAAATTCATTTGATTTGTTGTAGTTTGGTAAATTCTTTTGTTTTTTATCATAACGTTTTAATATATCATTAATTGATTGGGGTAAATTATCAGTTTCATTGTTTTTTATAATATCTGTACTGTTGTACAATAGATGTTCGTTTTTTTCCTTAAATCGCAAATCATTTTTAGGCTCCTTTTCTAGTTCTTGTTTGAATATTTCTATTACGTATGGCATTCTTTTACTTGCTGAAGGTTGATTGTCATTTTTGATGTCAGATTCAAGATCTAAGGAGCTGTTGGTAACCAAACCATCGCGATTTGAATTATGTGTATTGACATTTAATAAAGGATCTTTTTTGTTTGATGTTTCTAAGTATGTTACAAATTCTGGGTGATTTTTCACTTTTGGTATCTGGGAATTGTATTTTTTTATCAAATTTACAATATTTTCCGCAGTTTTGTCATTGATCTCTTTTTTGTGGTCTTCGATTATATTTGTTCGCAATATTGCGAGAAAATCTTGATGGGAACAGTGATTTATTAAACTGTAGTATGTGTCGATTTTTTCTAATGCGTTAAACATTGTTATAGACATATGTGCGTACTCTTTCAAAATCTCATTTAAATTAAGAGCGTCAAGACTTAATAGCTTTTGTATAAAATCTATTGTCAGCGATACTTTTAAGAATACTTTGCTTAAAAAGATATTCAAATATTTTTTAAAAGCTATTCTATTCAATTTTTGATCATCGTCATGTTCGTCGCGAAACTCTAATGTAGTTTTATAATTTATGTCAGTTGGTTTGCTATAGTTTGATAACATCCATTTTTCATAAATTTGCTTTAATTTCAATGCGTCATTTGACTGGTGTATAATATCAGTTTCGTATTTGTTTTTAATATCTATATTGTCCCGCAATATTGGTACATTCTGTTCTTTAAGTTGGAATGTTTTAAATTGTAAATTGGAGTGTTTATTCGTCGGACTTTGGGTGTAAATTTCATTACGCCTTGAAGTATATATGTTGTCATCGAATACTTGTTTTGGGTCCCTATTCACTTCTAAGTTCATCGATTCGTATTTTTTTACCAAATTGACTAGGTGTTCCGTTGCTTTATTGCCGTTGTCATGTTTGTAGTCATCGATTTTATATTTTTTTAATATTGCGAGAGAATTTTGATGTGAACGGTGATTTATTAAACTATAATATTTGTCAATTTCTGCTAATACGTCGAATATAGATATAGACAACTGGGCATATTCTTGCAAAATATTATACAAATAAGTCTCATCTAGGTTTAACAGTTTTTGTATGTAATCAATTGTCACTGCAACATTTGAGAACACTTGGTTCAGATAGATTTTTAGGTATTGTTTATAACCATTTTCGTTCATAATATGTTCAGCGTCATCTTCGTCTTGATGTTCAAATGGAGTTTTAGTGTAAAATTCTGATTTGTTATAATTTGGTGAATCCTTCCAGTTTCTATGAATGGGTTTTAATTTTAATATATCATTTGACTGGACTATAGAATCAGTTTCATATATTTTTTTAGTATGGGTATTGTCATTTGATAGAAGTTCATCATTTGATAGAATCAACTCTTTTGCTGGACTGTTAAGTGTTAAAATCGATTGAACATTTTGCAGACTTTGGGTATCTGTTTTATTTCGTATTAAGTCATCTGTATTGGGGTTGAATAGACTTCCATTATTTTCTTCTTGTTGTAAGTCTATTTTATATACTCGATCATTGTTCATTTTTGACCTAGATTCATATAATTTTGCCATTTCATATGGCGCTATATAACCCTTTGGTGGTCCAGGCGCTACTTCTTGTTGTATTATATTATTATCTTTTAAATTTTGATTTGCTTTTGATTCAAGTATCACCTTATTCCAGGGATAAGATTCGCGCGTACTTTGATTATATATTACGTAATTTTCATATATTTTTAAATTATTTTGACCTTGTCTATTTTCATTTGCTAAATATGACTTTGCTGTTGGTGTAGTTGTAATTTTCTGAGATCGATCTGGAGCAGTTTTCAAGTCATTGAGCAATTCAGTTTGGGTATAGACTGGTTCGCGTCCTTGCATCGTACGAGTTTCTGATAGCTTGAGAAGATTATTTATGTTTTCTTTCGGCTCCCAATGTTTTGTTTGCGATATTATACTTGTGTCTTGGTTATTTCTTTCCTCGAACCCTAATCTAGACATGCTCTGCGTATCTGTACTAGGGTTTAATAGACGTTCATTATTTTCTTCTTGTTGTAAGTCTATTTTATATAATAGATCATTTTTCATTTTTGACCTAGAGTCATACAATTTAGCCATTTCATATGGCGTTATATAACTTGTTGGTTGTCCATATACTACTTCTTGTTGTAATATATTATTATCTTTGTAATTGCCTTTTAAATTTAGTTGATTTGCTTTGGATTCAAGCATTACCTTGTTCCAGGGATAAAATTCATGCGTACGTTGATTATCTATTACGTAATCTACATATATCTTTGAATTATTTCGACCCTGACTATTTTCATTTGCTAAATAGGAAGTTACTGAGGAAGTATCCAGCTTTTTCTGAGATCCACCGGTTGCCGAATTTAAAGTACTCAGTAATTCAGTTTCGGTAAAAATAGCTGGTTCGTGTGTTTTTCGAATTTCTGCGAACTTGAAAAGATTCTTTATATCTTCATTCGACTCCCACTGCTTACCTTGGGTTGTTATACTCATATCCTGATTCTTTTGTTCTTCCTTTTGAGACATACTTTGTATTCTTGAAATATCTCTACCAACAATTTGTTCTTTGTCTACTGATATTGGAATTATTTTATTAACGTCATTCGCAGATTGACTATCTCGCCAAATATAAGTAGTTTTAATTTTACTTTCTTCTCCATTATCATCAATATGTATTCCATTAGGATTATTTAATACATATTTTTCGAATCCTGTTCTATAAGCATCATTATTAAAATTTTTAACGACGTTTTCCTCATCTATAGGTATTTTAGTAATCGTATATTTTATTACTCTTCTACCTTCGTTTGGTTGAAATTTGTTATTATTTAAAATATATCTCTCTATCGGGTCATTGATTTCTTTCATAGAATTATATTTTTTTAAGTCTATGTTATTATGTAATTCTTTTAAATTACTCATTTCATCGGTCTGATATTCTGATAGTTTGACACCGTTCTAAAACAAAAGATAAGTTTTAATTGAATTTGAAAATTGCACACAGGGAAAAGCTGCCCCTGAATATGAAACATAACATATTCTTCTGCTTGGAGTTTGAAGGTCAATTCGCGTCAAGCTACTAGGAAATAAGCTTAGATTGTTTAGATATTATCTAGATAGAGTTACGAACTGCAATAAAATTAAAATAAAGGGGCCAGCTTTATTATCTAAGTTGGTGTGAAAGCTAAGTTTGACACTCGCAAAACTTCATTTTATTACACTAGTGTGCGTGTACTTAGTGGCCGTAGACGCGTTCTCGGTTGTTAGTCTTCCTGGGCATATAATTAATGGAGGGAAATCAGTAAGATTTTCTTATAATGTTAATCTTTACTGCAGAGAATGAATTGAATTATTGACACAAATTAAGTATGTACGTGAAAACTTTTGATGCTTTTTACAGCGTAGAAAACTATCTCGTATAGATGCCCAATTTTTTTATTGCGTCCTTAGTTGGACCTTCAAAAGGGCCACCTAACGGTAACTAGTCACCACTGTCCAATTTTAACCATTTCTTAGATGACTAATGCGTCATCAACCGAGGAGAACTGAGATGATATATCCCTTGTGCCTGTAGTTCACGCAAAAGTGTCTATTGAAATGTATTAAATTAGGATTCCAACAATTAAAAACTAAAAATGTATACGTTAATGAACTTGAGTTTAAAATATTAACAATATTAACAGAATTTGAAAATCCTTTTGAAGGTTGTTTAACTTCTTCTCTTTAATTCCAATTTACTGTATCGAGTATTAATATAAAATATAAATCAAATAATAAATATATATATATGCACGCGCAATGTAATTCCAGGCCAGCACCACTGTATATGTATTACTTATATTATTTTCATTGCGCGTGCGTGAAACGATGATTAAGATGCACGCATTTTAACCACTGGGCTATCTAGTTAAAATATGGTAAAAAATAATATCAAAATTCACTTACATTACTTGAAGTCACTAAAACAATCTTAATAGCAACATATAATACCAGAACCTTCATTTTAAGGAAACAAGAATAGAATTTTTTTTTAATATATATATGTTAAGCTATGGTGTTAATAATCGATGAATGGAAACATTAAATGCGCGTAATTATACTTTCACGGTAAAAAACATATTTGTTATATAAAATTATTGTTTATATGTTATCAATTTATATTATATGAGGCGATCAAATTCAATTCAATAGATTTTCATGTACTTATTTATGGTAATGGTGCATTTATAATACTTACGACAATAGGCAAGATAAGCTGTCTGTATAATACCTATTGTTAAGTTGTTAAATAAACCCCTTTTCTTATTTCTGTATAGGTTAGGTGAAGCAAAGTCTTTAGAAGAATTGAGTTCTTGAGTCTTGTTTGGTTACCTATTAACAATATCTACTGATTATAACTTACTTTAATAACAAGTGACAACTAAGGTGACATTCCAAATTCAATATCAAGAATTCTTTCCAGATCATATTATTAGTTTTGTAAGTGTATTTTTTAAAGGAATAAATTATTATTAATGTTATTTTTATTAGAAGTTCATCAACGAAGACGATATAAATCACATGGCATAAATACCATCCTTGAGGCACTCCTGAATAAATCATGACTATACCCTGTTCAAGTTAGCTTGATCTTTTTGACAGACGGCAAGTGATGGGAAACAGAAGATATAACATATATAGCAGTCGTTGGAACGATGGAATGCGTAATTCAAATTGGAATTCAATTTTTTTTTTACCTTATTTTTCTAAAAAGAATACCAGCTAAAGAGATCCTAACCACTAACCAAAGATACCCCAACCAAAAGGCATCCGTTCGTAACAATAATTTAACAATGATCTTTAATAATGACTTTTAAGTATTTTATGTAATTAAGTATTGTATGTATGTATTTTAAGTAATCGATATTTGTAATTGTTACTGTCTGTCATTCGCGTCCCTACCGTCCGACCGATGTAACATTGTACAAGCGTCTATTGTTTTCAGAGTTTCTATTTAAATTTTACTTTGAAGCAATAAAAAGTCTTAAAATTTTCGGATAACGCTTGAATCTTTAGGGACTTTTGTATTATATATATATATTTTTTATTATTTTTACAATTTTTAAAATCATTAAATTAAGAAAATAATATGTTTGTCATTGGAAAGTTATGTCAATCCGAAAAAATACATCTGTCAAAAAGATCAAGCTAACTTGTACAGGGTGTACCAATAAAATTATAGATAAGTATATTTATTAACTAGTTGTCGTTGGCGGAGCACGTCCTACGCACCTCCACGGCCTCCTTTTGTGACATGTCATTTCGTAGAAGGAGACCATCTCCATCCAGCAACTCTCGCCTAGCATTATCCCACTCGACAGCGAGACATCTCCGCTGACTATTGATACCAGGGCTGCCTCTAGGACCCCCAAGTGGCGCACTCCATCAGTTGTGACGCACCGTGTCACAGGCGCGCCACACTAATGGCAGGCGGGCATCATATTATTCATTTTATACTATCGTATTAATTGTCGAACTAAAACTACAACAGTTACAATTACACAATTATTAATAAGCATATTTCTAAAACTAAAATATACGAAATTCTTAATTAGTATGTTTCTGTTGACGGTACCAAAATGGAGTAATTAAAATAAATAAAACATAACACAATAAAAACTCAATAGAAACAATTAATAATAATCCAATTTATTTCGATTATATACAACACTTATATATACAATCAAATATATATAAAACTATACAGCGATATACAAAACTACACTATGATTGTCATAACGATTTCATACGACGAAATATGGAGGGTAATTTCAATTTGTTTTTATATATTATATTTAACGATTTATCAAAATATTTCTTAAGATTATTATTACAATAGCTAAGCCTACAATTTCGTTCAAGGACGTTATCATTTTGGATTGTTGGTGGATTGTAAGTTTTGGAACATTGTCACTTGAACCGTGAAGTCGATTTGAACAAAACCGCAGGCAAAGCCGTATTAAGGCATTAAGATACGACTTTCGATGTGAATATCTCGATCCAATAACCGTCCGGATCCTGGATAAACGCGAGTCCCTTCATTTTGCCGTCCTGTGGTTTCTTAATGAACTTCACGCCCTGTTCCTCAAACCTGCAAAAAAATAATTGAAAGTTATTTATATGGAAATTATTATTTTCAACATAAAGCCTACTAGTTTGGCGTATTGTTTGGCATTTGTTCGGTCGTAAATTTCAGGTATGAAAATGTAACCTATGTCCTTCCTAGGGGTTCACACCACACACACTCCTCATACCAAATTTCATCAAATTCAGTTCAATGGATTGACTGGTTTGGCTGCGAAAGCGTAACAGACAGACATTTATATTACACTTTTTTACATTTATTTATTTTTATTATATCAGTAGAGGTTCCAACCACAGCACACAGGGGTATAGATAGGGCTTGGTGTAATTTTGGTTCCGCTTTTGAAAGTGAGTGAGCCTATAATACACAAGGCACAAGGATATAACATCTTGGTTTATAAGGTTGGTTCTGTATGTGCTAAGTAAGGAATGGATTCTTAGCGTCAATGTCTATGGGCAGTGGTTCACTTATAGTTCACTTATAGTCATTTATATTATTAAAAAAAAAATGCAAATCTAAGGTTTGTTTATTTTTACTTTTTGCATTGATGTAAGCTAAGCTATTAGGTGTTAGGAGTATCTACAGTGCTTTTAACGAGGGTGCAATGGCTTTATACACAATGAGTTAGCAAGTTAATTTGTGTTTATAATTCATTCCATCCTCTAAAACGCCTGGAACCTAATACGGATAAAATTTTGCCTGATATGCTATAATCAGCTCGCATTGGAGCAGCATGGAAAATTCCAAGCCACCACTAAAATACCACAAGAAGAGATAAGGTTCCACACATGAAGTGACATATTCCAAATATTGAAAGAAGAAATCATTGCACATGCCATGGCATCTGTTGGTAAGTCACTTCCATCCAAAAAACAATTGTAAGGTTAGACAATAAAATTGAAGTATTTTGGCTAGAATATCCATCTGGAGCCATCTCAGCTCCGTTAAACGTCAGTCTATTTACCTTTTACAAGCTTCATCTACGTCTGGGACGAGTATACCGATGTGGCCGAAGCCCCGTGGATCCGAGTTACCGTTGTGGTAAGCTGAATCGTCGCTTTCCGTTCCCCAATTGCTGTAAAGGATAACATTTATCTTAAGCATTGTCCATATTAAATCTAGTAATACATTATGCACCAGCTTTAATTTAAACACCACTTTAAAAGTAACTCTTCAGCTTTATATCGTAATGTCCTGTAATTATAAGAATTTTATTTCCGTTCCACTCGCTACTCAACATATCAAAGGACTCAAATAACGGCCAAAAACATTCGAAATCCGCCCAAATTCAGTAACATGGACACAGGTGTACTCACTATGTCAATTCTAACGTAGCCTTCCTTGTCATCGCCCATGATGTCCTTTGGGCTTCATCCTTGGGCACCTCAGCGGGATTCTCGTATCCCATGAAGAATAAGGAGAACTTCATCTCGGGAAAATGTAGCTGTTTCAACAGCGTCATACCAAGGACGCCCGTGTAGAACGGTATCGATTTCCTAGGATCCTTGACTCGGTACATTGTCTGTTGGAACATGAAGTCCTGGAAAGATTTTTGAGATTTCTTATAGAAACTGTTACTTTTCATGTGTTTTAATACTTAAAATAAAAAATCCATGTGAAATTGTATGTATGTGTTATATATTGTTGTATTATAATAATAAGATAAATATATATTATTTTACAAGGAAAACATTTTTATAAAATTCGTTTACTACTCAATCAAATGAATTGTAAAATTATGCAATAGAACATATTGTAAACATGACTTGTTCTAGAAAATACTTCCTTTTCTTTCTGACTTTTTTATGACATAAGGTTTTGTACTGATTGTAACTACCTGTAGTTAGAGTAGTTCACTAATTCTTTAAACCGGAACAAAACAATACGAAGTATTGCTGTTAAGGAGTAGAATATACGATAAGTAGGTGGTACTCAGGTGGACTTGCAAAGTGAAACTTATCAATTACAAACTAAAAAAATATTGATGTTTGGTCTCCAATGGTAGAATAGCTACTAAGAGGGTAAAATTTAAAACCACAATACATTTTAAATAGTTGAATAAAAATTTGTTTTCCTAATAAGTTATCTGTTTATTAATGTGCTAATTTTGCTTTTTATTAAACTCTGTATCATGTTTAAGGAAATATTTATTAGTCTATACTTTTAAATGTATTTTTAAAAACTAGACCATCAAATGGTATGCCTTGTTTCAAGTATCAAGTCAATGTAAATTAAAAACTATATGCTTATCTTAAGAGTTAAACAATTACAACAATTTTACCGAGTGATTTATTTTTAAATTTAATAAGATAAGATATAATAATAACAGTAATTATTGTGTAACTTATAACATGATGTTACTAACACAATTGTTACATGATAATTTATTTTGTTACTTTTCGTAACTTGACTAAGGTATAAAATATTTTCAAAAAAAAAAAATTCTTTATTCATGTGTATGTGAATGTGTATGTGTATGTATGTGTACTTTACTAATGAGTAATTTTAAATATCACTTTACATGATTAAAGGTAAAACCCAGAATTCTACTGAAAACAACCATCAATTGCTCAGTAGTTACTTTTTTCTAATTTTGATATTTATGGATTACGGTAAATAAGGCATATTATTCTGTAGAGTAAAGTTTACAACAAGTGAATGTCCCAACGCTGGGCTAAGAGTTCTATCATTTATTTGGAGAAGGTATCATCTAAGCTTACTCCTTTGTACTGTTGTAATGCATGTTGGTGGGTACATGTGGGAGTTTTGAGGCAATAGAAGAATAATAAACACAAATTAAGCACATGAAAATTCAATGGCATAGGAATCATAAGTTCTTATTCCAAATTGCATAAAATTTGTTTAGCTGTATAGTGAATAATTTTATTAACAGATTTTTCTGTAACAATTTTGTAAAGATTGTAAAATAAATATAAAAAGACAGATTGGAATGCGATAAATACCTACTAAAGATCAATAGGTCAGATCTATTAAAAAACAATTAAAAATATAGGTTTCAACATATTTCTTATTTACCTTTGTTGCGGGACATGGTGTTTGGCATAATGATTCGATTTCTTGTGCCGAAATACCTTCGCTAGCCATCGTTCTACAAAATAAAAACAATACAAAATTAACCGATGTAACCTCTTCAGTTTTAAAGAAGTATAGTAATTAAATGTATACTTTAATATTTTTAAGTGATATAATTTTATTTTATCTAGTACTTTGACGAAGAACCGTAAGACTATTATATCGCAAAAAATTAAAAAGAGGCGAAATTGATAAGCGAATTGACGGCGAAACTGACATATCAAATCACAACTCAAATGTCAATTATCAAATTTCAGACTATGTACATAGATAAAGTATGTCGATTTAATTTAAATAAAACTACAATTCAAATGTCAATTGACAATTATCAAATTACATATTAAGTACATAGATAAAGTATGTCGATTTCATTTACATAACACTAAAATCTTTATACCTTTGAATCTATTCATTTTGTTTAAATTTAACGATGACAGCTCGATTTATAAAAATACCGTGTTGTAATGATTCTGCTACTTACTATAGAAATTTGAAAAACGAAATCATAATTTTCTTTTCTTGTGCATTAATATTTTTTTGAAATAATTTATCAATGTCAAATATTTGAAAAAATAAAATATGTATTTTCGTGATAGCTTGGCAGAGTAGTGACTAAATATAAAAATCAGTGCAGCAGCACTCTCTCAGTTGCAAATTTTGTAACAAATTCTTTTTAATTTTTAATAGTGAATAGGTAGGGTACAAACATATAATTGTAATTAAGGATGTATAGGTAGCAAAATACAATTTTACTAATAATTAAACTTTTTCTTTTTAATAAATCTTAATATTAGCTTCTATGTAGGCTGAATAAATAATAAAAGGAATTTTTATATTTTGTATCTATAAAGTAGTCATTTATATTCTTAATCATATTAACCTACATAGTTAATCATTATTATTATTAATTTGCCAATATCCCTTTTATTAGTAGTTTGCAACATTGTTCTCTTCCATTTATCTCTATATAAAATAACTCACTAAGGTTTTGATTTTTTTCAGTATTATTGTGGTATCAGTTCAGATAGCTAATTATTAAATTATTTAATTTTGAAACTCAATTACTTATATTGAACCTTAAAAAATATACATTTAATTGATCAGAAAATGTTAATGAGGAATATTTTACAATGTTAACTAATTTTTTTAAATACGGAAACTAAAAAAGGTTATTTTAATTTTTATTAAATAAGTCAACAAACTTGAAAATAAAGTATTGATTTGTTAGAAATGTAAACTCAATCAATGGATAAACATTTTATTGCAATAAATATGAACAAATACTTAACTAAATAACAAACTATATAATTATTTCTATTACTGTTTAAGATCCATATTCGGTATATAATATTTATCATAAATATACTTCAATTCTTCCAACCAAACTATATCCCTTTCCACTGTTGTAGTCTTACATTGATAAGCGGATATCATTCTTGTATTTTTTATATCGTCAATAAATATATCACCAATAACACTCACATTAGAACCTTCAACAAAATCAAATGAATTAAAATGTTTTTTTTCTATGGAATTCAATAAAGCCGCCATGGTAGGTGCGTTATCGTCACCTCTTCGTGAAATTATTGAAAGATTTTTCACAAGGTCTTTCATGGTGGCATCGGACAAAGCTGTGTTATTTTTCGTTGAGTCGTAATAAACTTGCACACAGCCCGTAGGATCGCTTATTTCAAAGTTAGTTGATTTTGTTGTGGTATTGTACATTGATGTGACTACACCGTGTATCATAATGTTCTTAAATTTAACACCGAAGATTTCGTAAATATACTTATTTTCTTCTGTCCTTTTAGCGCGAAAAATATCTTGTACGTACAATTTTAAAGGTTGTTTTTGGTAATTGTCCATTATAATTAAACTTAGTGTTAGAAGAACTTCTACTTTTCTTCAGCTTCTTAAATGATCTATCGGAGTAAAACATTTTAATAACAACAGTTACTGTCAACGTTGTATTTCGAATTTTGACTTTTCGACATGGCTACCAACCTCCTAAGTTAAAATAATAAAAATTTAAGTATCATTCTAATAATAATTATATTAGAGGTAAAATATTTGTGTGAATATTTAATTAGCAATATTTGACATAAAAACAACAAAAAAAAAACAAATATTCATTGGTAAAAATATATATTATGTTAATACCCGTAAATAGTCTGTTACAAGTTATAGATATAATTACACAAAAAAAATCAATTATATTAATTGTTATACTGAAAGTTTGAGAGAAAGAATGTATTATCATAATTATTATCCCTCAACTTTAATTTGACATCTAAAATATTGTTTTTATCGTGACGGCATAACTAGTATTTAATTTCTGAAACCGGATAAATGTTTTAATAATACTAATTTTTTTTTTAACATTAGTAAAGTTGTGTAAAAAACATATAATATATTTATTAAACAATATGAATGAAAAATATATAATTTTGTAAAAATGTGTTTGGTTTGGAGATGCTGGGATTTGAACCCAGGACTTTCAGCATGCGAAGCAGACACTCTACCACTGAGTTACATCCCCTGATAAGATATAATGCGAATTTTTGCATCAATATTTACAACATATTAAAAATGAAGTATACATTACATACTGCAATTAGAAGTTTTAAGCAATTATAGTGACCATATTTAATTTGGGAGCCGCTTCCTGTCAATGGTTTTCTTTTCAGTGTCTGTGTATTGTGATTTAGGGTTTTATAAATTTACGTGATTTACGATCGCATAAGAGAAAAATCCTTTTCCTTACAATTTGAATATTATTACAAAACTTACAGCAAAAAAAAAAAAACGTACTTAATAATAAATATGCGATGTTGTATGTATAATTTTATGCACCACCAAGTGTATATAAATTATATTAATAATAATTATTTTTTAAATTTATTATAGCATAGTTATTATATTTTTTAAAACCTCTTTTCAACCACGAAAACATGGTCGTTCATGTTAATTAATATCTGCGTACATTAGTTGAGTGATGCTAGGGCTTACAAATAATACAATAAGATTATTGATATATTTTAGTTAATTTTATTAAACCATTATCAAATCACTTGAAGGAGTGCGTCTTTGTGACTGAATATATCTATATCTACAGATTTACATAAAAATATATTCCTAATATTATAATTATATTTATAGTAGCTATATTACTAAGTTACTAGTTTTTAAAAACAAAAGGTATTTTCCTTTACAGTAAGCTTAGGCAGTGTAGCTATTGCTTGTTGACAGGACCAGCTCATATTATAAAACAATAGTGATGAAACAAAAGCGAATATAAAACAAAATCAAATGCATACTTTCTATAGTATGCGCATTAATTAACAATTTGTTCAAACGACTATAAAATTAATTATTAAAGTGACAGTACTTTTGAGGTATTAACAAAAAGAGGCGACATGTTTTTTTTTTCTTAGCGTGGAATTAATTATACAGCCGCTTAATGTTAAAAATCAAATAGTACGAATGTAAATACAATGAGTAGGATTTTTTCAATAAGTTTTAGAATCTTTTTATTGTAGTGTATTTTTTTTTTTAATAAATTGTCGTTTTCCATCAATAAAATTTGTAGTATCTTTTTCTACTTTAGGGACAGACTTTACAATATCAACAAGCAACGTTACTATTATTAATTTAATGTTTACACAAGAACCAATCAGGAACACTGACAAAGAGCTAGGTACAAAGCGAATACAGAAGGATTGTACCGTAAACAATCAACTGTTACGACAGATTGATTGAATACTAAGTGCAGTTTGTAAGTACCGATATTGTTCGCTAGCTCGATATTGTATTCGTGTCTATATTAAAATACCGCGTATATTTATAAATTTTGGATTCAAAGTTTTTTTTTTTTAATTATGAATGAAAATATAGTTTTTGTAGATCTTCAGGCTGTATGAAATTTACCTTTATAAATTTAATCCAAATAAATGTAAAGCCAAGTAAACAACATTTGACTTCGAATTGGTGCGATATATTGATTGAGAGATTAATTGTATCTGTGACACTTTTTTTGAATTTGCGAAGAAATGGCGTTTTGATTAACGAAGCTTTCGAATAATTCTCAGGAATTTTGAAAGTAAAAGTAAAGTGTATATAAGAATTTAAGTGGAATAGTGTCATGTTATAAACTAACTGGTGCCCGCGACTCCGTTCACGTGATTTTAAGCCTCAAAAGTAGGGGTATTATATGGTTGGCATTTATCTGTGTATCTTTGAGTCTGTCATGACTCGTGGCATTCGATTATGATTTTTTTTTTCATAGATTATTTATTCGAGTAATAATCGATAAAAAACAAACTACAAACAACCGAACGTTTAAAATTTATAATTTAATCTTGTAATATTAAAATGGTACGATGTGTTTGTCTAACTGCGTAATGCATATTACACGTAGTACCGTCGGGGATTGAAGCGTAGATTTTTTTGGAGTTGCAAACAGAGCCACATAAAGCTAGCCATTTGCGCTGGACTCGCTTTAAAGTAAACGATTATTTTTTTCATGAGAAGGAACCGGGGTGTGAACATAAAATCTTATCTGCCCCGTACCTGTTTATATTTATTGTATATTTATTTTCAACTGCATGATGTAACACTACTGGAACTCTTTAAAAAGATTTTAACCTCATCAGCCCTGGTTCCATAAAATCTCGATTTTAATAAAATAAACACTAATTTTACCTCAAGGTTAGTATCTATAAATGTAATCCGCAACCAAATCGGTTAAGCCAATTCCGAGATTAGCGGTAATAAACTATATACAGAAAAACATTCTAAAAATCATTTTTTTGTGATCTATTGCGTTAATAAATACCCCCAGTACTATTTTTTCTCAAATATCTTCTATGTACAGATTTCGGTCAGTTACGATTTTATTATATGTATAGAAGATAGAGAGATAAAGTTATATTAATTAGCCGAGATGGCCCAGTGGTTAGAACGCGTGCATCTTAACCGATGATTTCGGGTTTAAACCCAGGCAGGCACCACTGAATTTTCATGTGCTTAATTTGTCTTTATAATTCATCTCGTGCTCGGCGGTGAAGGAAAACATCGTGAGGAAACCTGCATGTGTCTAATTTCAACGAAATTCTGCCACATGTGTATTCCGCCAACCCGCATTGGAGCAGCGTGTCGGAATATGCTCCAAATCTTCTCCTCAAAGGGAGAGGAGGCCTTTAGCCCAGCAGTGGGAAATATACAGGCTGCTAATGCTAAAAAAAAAAAAAATAGGTAACAATGAAAGTACAATATAGCAAAGTTAAATTAGTAAAATGCATAAAATAGATACAGAATCTTAGATTTATCTACGTAAATCTTTGTTTATCTTTATTCGATTAAAATAAGCAATAGTAACGCTACACTTTCTTATTGATTGTCAAAGTTTCTTACCGTTTCTTCTAGAATCTTCGAGAATCTTGTTCTTATGTATCAAGAATCTTTGTTTCTTGCCGGTTCTTCTCTGTAGAATCTACATTCCGAACCGGTGGTAGCTTTACTTAAAATAGTTTGTTAAATGACGATTCAAAAGTGCTTGTAAAAGCCTACTTGAATATAGTATATTTTAAATATTGGACAACATCACATACATTATTCTGATCCCAATGTAAGTAGCTAAAGCACTTGTGTTATGGATATCAGAAGTAACGACGGTACCACAAATATCCAGACCCAAGACAACATAGAAAGCTAATGAACTTTTTCTACATCGACTCGGCCGGGAATCGAACCCGGGACCTCGGAGTAGGCGTACCCATGAAAACCGGTGTACACACTACTCGACCACGGAGGTCGAGGATTTGATATAGCAGATATAAACTTTTTTTGTTTATAAACATTCCGAGAACACAGGCTGTGAATAACAGACAATCAAAGTGGTGATTTTTTATGGGATTTATTAGTTGTGTCAAATCTTAAAATACAACCTCGTAATCATATCAAACAGCATCCCTAATAACAAAAACCTGGATCACATTACACTTGAAATAACTGTCTAGAAATTTTTCCACATTGGTCTTAGATAAACGAACGTTCCGAGATTAGTCTTCCTTTGTTTACAAAAAGATTACCAACTGTAATAGATTTTTAATGATCCGATATAAAATGTGGGATTCCATTTCATTAAAAGATCGAGTATAATAACGCCATACAGTAAAGCTTTTCTGGTAGATTAGGTACCACCCACTCATCACATATTCTACCACCAAACAGGTATACTTAGTATTATTGAGTTCGGTTTTAAAGGGTGTCTGAGCTAATGTAATTATCAGGGATGTTATGGACCGTAACCGAAACTATCGGATATTCGCAATAAATTTATAACAATTTTGTTTATGCATAGTATTATATTTAAAAAGAGTAGCTAATTGTTTTTTTAAAGCTATTTGTCTTTTTTTGTGATGTATATTAAATATATATACTAAACAATAGTCTAAAAATAAATTCAAATGAATATCTCGTAGTTTTTCCTTTTACATTTTCTATATAATCTAATATTCTTAATCGAAACTATTCGATTGCTTCCCAAGTTTGGCATCGTATTGGTGATTTGATGAACGTAAATAATGATGTAAGGAATGGTTAATGTTGTTTAGGCAGATTTTCAATTCGGTGTTAATAGTTGGACCGGATTTAGGTAGCGGCACCTCAAGTGCTCTATTAGAGATTTCGAAAATACAAAACGTCCCATGACGAGTAGACACATTGAAATAGTACTTATAATAAAATTCGTGTGTCTGTTTGTAATATTAAAATAACCTCGTTTTACTAAATGCATATGTATGTATACACGGTACATACACCTAAGTAACATTTTTTACAATTTTTGTGTGTCAGTCTGTCTGTTTGTTCCGGCTAATCTCTGGAACGGCTGGACCGATTTTGACGGGACTTTCATTGGCAGATAGCTGATGTAATAAGGAGTAACTTAGGCTACTTTTATTTTAGAATTATATCTAAAATAATAATAAAGTCACGCTTTTTTATTAAATTCAAACGCGCACGAGGCCGCGGGCACAGCAAGTATATAATACGTTCGTATATACTAATAAGTTTTTATTGACAACTGATACACGATTTGGCATCGGTACAATTTCCCTTTTCCATGTTTTTTCTCGACCCCTGTCAACGTGTATGGACAGCTACGATGATCGGGTGAGGAGTTAAAACAGTATAATATAACAAACATACAAATAAACAGACTCATTTACGCATTTATACAAATAGTTAAATATAAGAAGTTAATAAAAGATAGACATGATTAATTTAAAGTAAAGATGAATGTTTAGTTATAATTTGTCAAAACTCGATTTGAAAAAAATAAAACAATTAAAAATTGAATGAAAAAATATTTTGTTTTTCATAAAGGCACTTTTGTATCATCATGTTACAGTGTTGAATTAAACGTAAAGTTACAACCGGTTCTGAAAGTAGATTCTACAGAGAAAAACCGGCAAGAAACCCAGTAGTTAGTCTTTTCCACCATTTTGATTACAGGATATGTCAGTAAAGAACAATTAAATGTATATACATATATTTTACGACGTCCGTGGTCGTGTACACCGGTTTTCACGGGTACGCCACTCCGAGGTCCCGGGTTCGATTCCCGGCCGAGTCGATGTAGAAAAAGTTCATTAGTTTTCTATGTTGTCTTAAGTCTGGGTGTTTGTGGTACCGTCGTTACTTCTGATTTTCCATAACACAAGTGCTTTAGCTACTTACATTGGGATCAGAGTAATTTATGAGATGCTGTCCAATATTTATTCATTTATTTTATTTATTTATTATTTATATATACATATATCCTGCTTAGAAAGGAACAAATAACAAGTCTACCATTTCTTGTCATTAATATTTAACTCTTATATAGAGTAAGGTATGCCTTATTTATCCATATTTTTAACAGGCAGAAAAAAAACAATTGGCCTCTTATTATAGAAACGAATACCGTAACTCGGGAACGGTGAAAAGGAAGGATGTATTAACTTTGCGAAGTCAGAAACTAGGTGTAATTACTTTAGTTACTATAGTTTGCCTTTATTTCTCGTTTCTTTTAAAACAATCTATATCATTGTGAATATACATCTTATTATTGCAAGTATATCAACTTTATTGAAAACATCCCGAAACATTCTTGGGATGTTTTTAATGAATTATAGATTGACCGGACAGCTCCTTTTTGCAAAATGAAAACACTTTCCATATGTGTAGCGTTAGCCCAAAACAAAATGCTGTAAGACATAATACTATGAAAGTAACCGAAGTATCTAATCGAGTTCTGTTAACATCAGTTAGTTGTCTAACTTTTCTAACCGCGTATGCTGCGGAGCTGAGTCTCCCTGTCAGGGACGATAAATGAGGATTCTACTGAAGGTTCCAGTCTAAAGTGATTCCAAGAAATACTGTAGTATCAGCTACATTTAGATCACTATTGTTTTAAGTTAACTTTAAATTTTACGTTCTTACGTATTATTTAGGTAAGGCAAGCATTTGTCTTTTTGGCAATAATTAGATTGGGTTTTTATTATTTGTGTACCTTCCATGCGTTGCAGATCAATGTTGGGTTTTGGAACCCAATTTGGAAGCTGAAGGGTTTATGTATTTGGGACAAGTTAAGAGTCATTGTTTTTTATTTTATTTTCTGTATAATTTTATTTGAACTTTTACGCGGCTGACAGTAGAGCAAAATGGCAGAAATTTCGCGTTGTTTTTTTATGTGTATATATATTTTTATTTTTATACTTATAAAGATATCTAAGGTCGGCGCCAAAGTAAAAGAGAGTACTAAATAATATGTTTCACTTAGATTTCACAAAAATAACAATAATAAAAAAAACAGTAAGTAATACCTCTAACGACTAAATGTAAGATACGGTTACGGCCTACGCCATTTTGATATCGCGGCAAATGGCCGACCGTTAAGGCGGGAAAATGTATTTGCTTAAGAAATTAAAAGTCAGGGATTTTTATACCAATAAGTAACAGGCGTTGCATTAATTTCATCAGAGCTGTTTTGGAGAGCAAAATTGCGTTTGAACACTGATAAAATTTATAATATCAGCCAAATGAGCTCCTTGAAGAATAAAGAAGTATAAATAAAAACTAAAAATAAAAGGAAAGTAACATCCTCTAAATATCCCACAGCTGGGCTAAGGCCCCTCTTTGAGGCTTAATGAAGCGGTTTGGTGGATAGACATGTAGTAGAATTTCATTAAAATTAGAGACAGGCAGGTTTCCTCCTGATCCATATAAATAGAACAAAACATATTTTTTATAATTAGTTATTTATTTTATTTATCTCTTTTTTTATCGCTACCTACGACGTGACGTACGTAGCTAATGGCGACCACAGAATACCAGCGTTGAAGCTCATTTAACAATGGTTTCAACACAAGCTGAGTGGTTTACCAATTTGGGCATCACATTATTTTTGTCTTTTGTTACTTTATATAATTTTGTTAATGATTTGTACAACGTGTATGTCCAAATAAAGATTTATTTGATTTGATTTGATGTTTTCATAAGCCACTGAGCACGCGATGATTTTGATTTTGAAACCCGCAATCGTCGGTCAAGAACTCAAGATACCACTGGGCTCTAAATAAGCCATTGCTTATACCATCAACGCTTCTCGATTTCAACAATGGATTTCACGTTTGCAGCCGAATACATAAATTAAATTTTTGTGCATCAGTAGGTATATTAGACTAAAACATTCAGGAATCGTTATAAAATATTATATTAATTGTAAATAACGCTTGTTGAAAAAATCCCACTGAGTACGGTGAAAAAAATATAATATTAACATCATATAGACTAACGGTTTTAAATGCTCGAAAACATGTTATTTAATTATATTGAATTAATAATAATTTTATAATCAGATAAATAACAATTATTTTTAGAAACAAATATCCACGGAAAGCCACCACATGTTCTATACATATGTTAAATATTACTATTGTGTTTTCTAAGCGCGTATTGTGTAAGTCGTCTCTAGTGTGACTTTACCCTTAAAGGGGTGATAAGGGCATCGCACTTTGAATGCAAAACTAAATTTATAGATATTTCAAACATTAATCACAGCTCCTTGGCTTAAATGATCTAACGATGTGATTGCTATGCAAATTAATTGCTTGGAATCTTATAATTTTAATGATTGCTCAAAAAAGATTTAATTAATTATATTAAAGTTAATATAATAGTTAGTCTTGACCTTATTTAATAATTGGCAATCTCCACAAACAATCAATGGCGCAGATAATTTTGCAAAAGTCAAGGGTCACTGAAAAGGACAAACGTATCTTTCTTTCGCTCTTATAGTGCACAGACAAACTGACTGGAGTCAGATCAGATATAGGGTTTTTTTTATGATATCGGTTGGCGGAGCAAATAGGTCACCTGATGGTAAGTGATCACTGCCGCCCATAGACAATGGCGCTGTAAGAAATATTAACTATTCCTTACATCACCAATGCGCCACCAACTTCGGGAACTAAGATGTTATGTCCCTTGTACCTGTAGTTACACTGGCTCACTCACCCTTCAAACCAAAACACAACAATACTGCTATTGGGTGGTACCTACCCAGACGGGCTTGCACAAAGCCCTATCACCAAGTAAATTTGGAGTGTTACTAAGTTAATTTTTCTAATGATTGAGTTACTTGCCGATTCATTTCTATAAAATGTATATTTCATACCGGTAGCTTTACATTAAGAAGGTTACATAACCTTCTAAAATGTCGATTAAAAAATTACAAATTTTTCGACCTAAGTTGGATACTTGATGAAAAATCTAAAGCAGACAAACGATCCAAATAATTTATTATGTTTCTGTCCAATTTGCTGTTGAAACACTTGAACCTTGGAGTAGGAGTGCAAAAACCTTCATTAGATGTATAACATCTCGCCCTATTGCTTCCACTGGTGGAGGGCTGGTTCGTTTTTTGCCCATAGGATCGGAACTGCCATTCAACGGAGAAATGCTGCTAGCATTCTTGCCACCATTCCACGAGGTCACAATTTATATAGGAACTATTTTTAATTCTTATTTGTATGTACAAATAAAGCGATAAATTTGGTTTAAAGAACTTTATTTCTCAAAAAGATTTACAAAAAAAAATACAATTTTTTTTCGGACGAAACGGAAATCACCAAACAATAACTAGATTACATAAAACATTTAGTATTCAAATATTTGAAGGGTATGGCGAAATAATATAGATATAATAATTGTGTGGGTAGAACTGAAATAATATAGTCTGACCAGCATAACTGTTGATTATATCAATTTAAATACATGTTTAAATAAACGTTATATATACCTAAATGATGTATATAATATTATACGATTCAGGTTGAATATAAACAATGGTAACAAAGGGCCTAAAACACGGATGCAACTGTTTTGTCCAAATTCATTAGCAATTTCAGTTTCGAGCGCCGACACTTGTGGAATATATTAACAAGTGTGTTGTGAGATATGAAGATTAATTATTGGAGGAGGCGTTTTATATAAGATATTATGTTGATCTAAACTTATATGCTAAATTGTTATTAGTTTATTCATCAGGGAATTAACATTAGTAACAGTCAGAAGTGGAAGGTGGTAGTGTGTACTGTGTATACTCTCGTGCTTCGGATAGCACGTGAAGCCATTGGAGTGTTTTATGTAAGATATCTGAGACAGGCCAATTGATTATTTTCTAATTATCTCCCCAACGGGCCATCTGATGGTGATTAGTCACCATTGTCCATAGACGATACTGTAAGAAATAATAGCCATTACTTACATCACCTGTGCGCCACAAACGATGGTAAGCTTGATGTTATGTCCCTTGTGCCTGTAGGTATACTGAGTATTGCTGTTTGGTGGAAGAATATCTAATGAGTGGGGGGTACCTATCCAGACGGGCTTACACATATCTACTGTCAAGTTTCTGATGTGAATGTGATTGGCTCATTGGACTCTATCTGAGTATTAGATCTCTATCGTTTTCAGGTAGACAAATATCCACCTTGGGTATTATGGTATCCTTTTTTTTAAGCTATTCATAAATGCGAAAGCGAGTTTGTATATTACGTTTCATGTCACTAGAAGTTTTGAAGGGTACAGAACAACAGAAGATACCTAACATCCCCCCTTGATGGAAACTAGTAGTAAATTAACTGATACTCACGAAACGCACGTAATCTTCGTACAGCCAAGGCGTTGATGTCTACTCTATAATGAGAATAAGTTTCTAAGTAAAACAGCTTAAGCGTACCCGTTCTAAACTTCGCATCGAATAAATTTTGCCGCGGTATAACTGAGTAAACGTTTTAAATGTGTTTTGTATTAGTTGGGAAACGTTGCATTTTAATTAATAGCAAAAGTTAATTGTTATACATTAAAAGCGTTAAGTTTTACTTGTGCCAGACCAGCTGGTGGTTTGAATCATTGGTTATTCTGCCACTACTAAGATATTATTTGATGTTTTGGGTTGAGGAGCGAGTAATCCTTAGTTAACTCCGATGCTCATTGATGGAGGTAATTAACGATTAGGCTGCCAATTTGCCTATCTGTTTACAAGCCAATGAATCAGCAAGCTTTGATATGAAATTAACATGTAGATTGTATTTTTACTTTTAGTTTGAATTTGACATACATTACATTAGCAGCCTGTTAATTTCCCACTGCTGGGCTAAGGCCTCCTCTCGCTTTGAGGAGAAGGTTTGCATATTCCACCACACTGTTCCAGTGCGGGTTGGTGGAACATACATGTGGCAGCATTTCGATGAAATTAGACACATGCAGGTTTCATCACGGTGTTTTCATGCTCCGCTGAGTACGAGATAAATTATAAACACAAATTAAGCACATGAAAATTCAGTGGTACCTGCCTTAATCGATGTTATCGGGTTCGAACCCGATAACATCGATTAAAATGCGCGCATTCTAACCACTCGGCCATCTCGGCTCATGCTCTCGTCTCTCTCTTGAATTTTGAATAACAAATAAATATTTTGATTTACCCAATAATTAATTTATGGTCGAGATGGCCAGAATACAAAAGAAAATCAAGAAATTCTTTATTCAATTAGGTTTATAAAAGCACTTTTGAATCGTCATGTTACAGAGTTGAATTAATGTAAAAATAACTCCGGTTCGTAAAGTAGGTTCTTACGAAAAGAAACGGCAAGAAATTCAATTGTTACATGAATCTTATCCGAAATTTTCAGGGTTAAATCTAAGCAAGCGCTGTGATACTTTTGTGCACTTAATCTGTAAATCTTGTGCTTGACTGTTAAGTAAAATAGTATAAGAAAACTTGCTTGTCTAATGTAAATCCGCCACAAGTATATCTACCAACTATGAGCCAAGATGGAGGAATAAGCTCAATCTTCTCAAATAGGGTAGTACTACAGATCAGTACTATATTTGTAGCTTGAAAATAATAGTAGATATACATTATTTTGGGTATATTCTAGTTTATAGTAAGATTAAGGATATTAAAAGGAGTTATTATTTATTGATTTTTATACATGTTCTTAAATATAATTGTATGTCGATAATGTAAGATGTACTAAGATTCTTAAAGTTTTTCGGTAGCTCGCCTTATGATATTGCGTGAGCCCGTATAGGCCGCCGAACAGCAATACTGATTTAAAGGGTGAGTATGTAAGTAATACAGGCATATTGATATAACATCTTAGTTCATCAGCTTGGTGGCGTATTGGCGATGTAAGGAATATCTAATATTTCTTACAGCGCTAATGTCTATGGACGGTGGTGATCACTTATCATAAGGAGGCCCATGTACCCATCCGTCTACCTATATCTCTTCCTCACCTCACAGGTTGACAACAGTACACATCTTCTTGAATGATCCAAAACTTGAAAAAAGCAAATTTCGATTTTATCATATTGGAAGAAAAATATCATAACATTACCAACAAAATACCGAAATATTTACAAATTTTCCATGAAAATAAATAAAACGTTACAAAACCCGCCTTGACATAGTTACAGTAAGTTGAACATTGAGATACAAGCTTTTAATCATCTCGGGGAATACTTTTACGCATGTAATATATCCTATATGTTGACGAAAGGTAAAAGATTGTTTATTAACTTGAAACACACACACATTGATACGAGCTTTTATTGCTGAAAGCAATTTGGTCCAGATTTGTATCTGAAATTTTATTATAATAAAAACAATTTATTTTATTTACGTAATTTACTAAAGTAATGAAAATATTAGTAGTAGTCATGAAATTTTTGTTTAACTTGGCGTGTTAAAAAATTTAAAGCTCATGTCAAACAAAAAAGATCGTTGAACAAGGCATAATAATAAATACAAATATTAAAGACACAAAAGCGTGGACTTAGTATTTGTTGATTTCTAAGCACGATATGTAACAATTTAATTGTACTGCCGTACTTTGTGTCTGTGTAATAAAAATCGTGGAAAAGAATCAGATCCGTTTCAAGCTATGCTGTGGCCCTTGGGCACCCATGAATTTGGGACCGTTTTGCTAGAATTTTTTGGTTTAATTTGGTAAATTGTTGGTTCTTCGGGGCCCTCTCAGGATGGGGGGCCCTGGGCACGTGCCCAATGTAAAGACGGTAATGAAAAGAGTTGATACTGAGATTCTTGTTCTCGCTAGGACATTTAATTCAACATTGTAACATGACGATTCAAAAGTGCTTTTATGAGTTATTTTAATTTTGATAACATGCCGTAAGACAATGTTATGATAAGAACCAAAATATACTCCATGCAGTATTAATATCAGTGAGAGCTGAATGAACTAGAGTAGTGTAAATACAGACTAAACAAAATGAATATAATGATAGAACACTATATTTATTTTAATTAATTTATCTAGACTCTTGTACACCTCACCGCAACTTCAACTGCGAGTCCTCTACCGAAAGGTCGTCTGAAAGAGATCGTTATTCAGGCGATAAAACCGCCTTTTGTACATAATTCTGCAACATTTATCTATTATATACATATATGTTGTAAAGAATATTGTTATTTGTATAATTAAATTTCACGCGGAGATCGTTCAATTAGAGCTCTTGAATCTGAACCGAAAATAGCAGGTTGAATTACGGGTAGGCACTGAATTTTCGTGCCTTTAATTTGTTTTAATAATTCATCTCGTAATGTAGAAACATATCATGAGAGAATCATCTTAGTTCCCAAGGTTGGTGGCGCATTGGCAAAGTAGGGGATGGTTAATATTTTTAACAGCGCCAATTTATATGGGCGGTGGTGACCACTTAATATCTGGTGGTCCATTTGCCGGTCCACCTATCTATAATGCCGAGCCGAGCCGAGATGGCCCAGTGGTTAGAACGCGTGCATCTTAACCGATGATTTCGGGTTTAAACCCAGGCAGGCACCACTGAATTTTCATGTGCTTAATTTGTGTTTATAATTCATCTCGTGCTCGGCGGTGAAGGAAAACATCGTGAGGAAACCTGCATGTGTCTAATTTCAAAGAAATTCTGCCACATGTGTATTCCGCCAACCCGCATTGGAGCAGCGTGGTGGAATATGCTCCAAACCTTCTCCTAAAAGGGAGAGGAGGCCTTTAGCCCAGCTGTGGGAAAATTTACAGGCTGCTAATGCTATCTATAACATTAAAAAAAAAAGGAAATCACTCCGACGCCGCAAATTCAACGCATGTTTCATGGGGCTTAGACTAAACTCTAAAAATATTTGATGTGTAGAAAAGTCTAAAATTAGTTATTTCTAAGTTTTTCTATAAGTTCCTTGTATTTACAACCCAAAATTAATAGCAAGTCTGCTCGAATTTATATGACACTGTCTTTCCAGGATATTTTTGATGGAACGACAAATGAGATGACGCTCTCTTATTTAGTTATTATATATTATTAATAATAAGAAGGTATATTAATTTCTTTCTTTTTTGTTATGAATGTCAGTTTTTTCTTATTATATTGTATAAAAAGTAGTTCTAAAGTGAAACCTAAAAAGAAAGTCAATGAGGCTAATAAATTCCTCAAGGTTTTGTCCCAGTACATATTGTAGCGCGCTGGCTCCACGCCAAGCGAGTCAGCGGAACACGTGATGCACTGTTTCTAGTGATCAGCAATGTCGATAGATTCTTATCGATAGATGTTTCTCGCTTTATCGAAAATTGTGATTTATTTATGTGGAAATTGTGGAGATCTTAGATAGGAAGGCATGGTTGAACTAATTTGTTATATTCGGAAAAATGACTCCATTGAAACCATTAGCCCGGGTCGATAGGCACATAAACTTACAAAATTCTTATTCAAGATTGACGAACATTTTCTTGTTGATTGTCAAAATTCTACTACAAGGATCTTATTCAGTATCTTTATTTTTTTTTATAAATTTAATTTTGGAAAGCAGATGAGCCAACATACCAGATGGTAAATGTTTCTTGCCCATATAACAGAAATGCAACGCTAAAAAGTTTAAATGTTTGACTGTAGAATGAGTTCATCATCACCACCATTATCATCATCGGCCAATTGAAATCAACTACTGGACGTAGCTCATACCCGAGGTGCATCAAACCCCCCAGTTCGTCACTTTCTGCATCTAGTCGACTCCCATAATCTTCAGATCATCAGTCCTAACCTTACCTAACTTGAGGGCGTTCTACGCTAGTAAAATTTCGATATCAACACTAAATAAAATTAAATTCTAATATATTGTATATATCGATAAACAAAATCACATCACTACAAGAATCGTTTGCAATAATCGACAGCCCATAGACCGCAGCGAGTGCCTTATCTTCGACGGAACTAGGTATATAGACTTGCAATTTTGCTGGGTTCCGCATTCAGTGCTGAAAACGGTAATAAGACTTCCGTTGATGTAATAAAGTGTTTTGTCATTTCTGTAATGTTATATTTTATAAAATTTTATATTTATAAGAATGTCTTTAGTGTAATTTGTACTAGTTTGCGATTAAATATTACGAAGTTAAGTTTATTGTTAAGTTGTTGCAGAAAATGGCTTTATATAAAACTGCTAGCTAGTGTATTTCCTGCGTTATCGCTTCGATTTTATTAAATATTTTAATTTAAATATAGGATCTTTTTGGAATCTAGTTCTTTTACGGTTTACAGTAGAGTGAGCTGGTGGAAATCGTTACGTGAGGGCAAAGCGTTATGCTCCAGGCGACTCATCTCTATCTTTCTCTATCTATATGTCTCTTTGTATTTTATACGGTTTTATATCATAGTAGTTTAAACTATTTTATATTTGAATGCACATGGGATTTTTAATAACGATTTTATTTCTCGTCTTTTTGAATTATTTTCGAACTTTGTTAATTATTTCCTTGTGCCTTTTCATTACATAGTATAAAACAAAGTCGCTTACCGCTGTCTGTCCGTACCTGTGTATGCTTAGATCTTTAGAATTACACAACGGATATTGATGCGGTTTTTTTTAATTGATAAAGTGATTCAAGAGGCAGGTACGTGCAGTTTAGTAGACAGTGTAGTAGGGGATTTCTAAAGTGATGTCGTAAATAAACACATTTTTTGCGCTTAATTTCCAAACGCTGGTTGAACTCTACAAGATAAGTCTAAATACCTAATGTACTACAATATTGTACACCTTAAAAACCCGCCCCGGAATTCGGATTATATGTGTGTGTATATATGCTATGAAGATATAGAATATTCTTTTATATGTTGCTCATTAGTTACTCTTAAAATTGTGATATATGTTTCATCAGATAAAGACGAATGTTATAAGGTTATGAACACGATTTATAAAAAAATATATGTGAAGGATTTGTATTGTAGAATTTTACTTACTTTTACTTGGTGGTATGGCTTTGTGCGAGCCCGTCTGGGTAGGTACCACCCACTCATCAGATATTCTACGGCCAAAAAAAATACTCTGTATTGTTGTGTTCCGGTTGGAAGGGTGAGTGAGCCAGTGTAATCACAGGCACAAGGGTCATTACATCTTAGGTCCCAAGGTTGGTGGCGCATAGGTGATGTAAGGAATGGTTAATATTTCTTACGGCGCCTTTGTCTATGGGCGGTGGTGACCACTTACCATCAGGTGGCCCATATGCTCGTCCGCCAACCAATGCCATAATTTTTTTTTTTAATTTATTGTAATTATTGAAAAAGCAAATTCAATATATTTGTAAGACCATTGGGACTATTGTTGCCCAGGGACATCTAGACATTCCAATCCGGCCCTGATGAAACCTGGTGGTTGGATTTACGGGCCGTAAAGTCACGTTAGTTATTTATTAATACTTTATTGTACGGCAAGAAAATGCTTAGAACTAATTACTGTGTGGTACAAGGGACAGTCTTCTAATTAGAAATTTCTGCCACACGAACGTATAAAAAGGGAAATTAGATGTGTGTAGGTGGTGCAGTAATAGATTTAATTTGTTCGTGGGTACACACGTCATAAAATAAAACTCTACGCTATGCTCCTTAGCGTCCTAGTCTCAGAACATTTTGCTGCACGGATAAACTTTAATAGTACTTACATGCCTCACATCTTTACTACAAAAAATTTATCATCAAAGTTACCTACATAACTTTAAATCCTTCAGCCTTTTAATCTAAAAAATAATTGGAATAGCCCGCAAGATAAAACACGTTGATATTATCAATCGTTGATTAAAATCGGAACACTTTAGTCCAAGTGTGATACATTTTGACTAGCTGCTATTTTTTTTTTGTAATAGATACGGTGACGTCACCACCGCCTATAGAAGTTAAAGAATACCAATCATTCCCTACACCACCAACGCGCCAACTGCCGTGGGAACTAACAATGAGAATGTTATGTCCATTGTCCCTATATTTACACTACCTAACTAATCTTGAAACAGAAACACGAAAATTCTGAGTATCGCTATTTAGCGGCAGAATATATAATATAATAGAAACTACCCAGAAGGGCTTTCACAAAGACCAAGTAAATGCTGATATTTTTTTTGTTCACGTGCCTTCTATTCTAAGAAACATTCTTTACGTTGCCTTATATAGTACATATGTGGTATATAGATTCAGTTACTGCAACAATTGGTAAGCTCTCACGCTCCGTAACTTGACTAACAAGCCTAAGAGTAAGTCTTGCTAATGTGACACACGGTACATAAGAATGTGCAACATATTATTGAAAAGAAATTTAAAAAAAAAACCATGATCACATGAACACATTTTTTTATGTACTTGGGGCTTAATGTAATCCCATTTAGGTAGGGATTAGGTAGGGAGGGAACCTCTCATTCACCTATTCATATATTCTAACACCAAAGAGAAATACTGTTTTAAGCGAGCCAGTGTAACAACAGGCAAAAGGGTCATAACATCTTAATTTCTAAGATTTGTGACTTATTGGGGATATAAGGAATGATTCATATTTTCTACAGTACCAATGTCAATGTGCAGTCGTGACCACTTTCCATCAGGTGGTCCATTCGCCACCTACCAAGATGACATAATAAGAAACAAATATAAGAGTTTTCAACAAGGTTTTGTGATTAAGTTCTGCGACATGTGTATCTAATAACGTGGGTTGCATTAGCATTCCGTAGTGATATAAGGTCTTAACCTTCTTAGAAAGAGAGGAAGTCTTTCAATATATTACGTAATAACATTGTTGATTGATAAAATATATAAAGTGATAGGAATAATAAAAAAGTTGTCTCAAAAGTGTTGTCCGTGTGTACGACATCTCACCGCAGATATTTAGCGTTTAGATCCAGCGCGTTACGACAAGATGTATGCCAAGTTTCTTGATGGATATCCAGCTCGCCTGAGTTTAGCATCGCCCTGTTACGGTTTATTTTAATGTTAAACTATTGCTGTATAAACGTGGATTCGCTTATAACTATAAAATATACATTACTCAACTGAAATATTTCAAATATAGAATCTAATTAGTAACTAATGTTTATATTAAAATCTGATATCTTCGTTCACATATAAAGCTCACACTCCCTCTAAATCCTTCTCTGTTAAAGATTTCTAATCGTAGAACTCTTTACTTAAGGCGTTGTAAGACCTACACATGTTTCAAATGGCATAAAAAAAACACCGCTTTCTCGCTAATATGTCATAAGTATTCATTTGGCCAACATGTTCATATGTGGTTTATATTCGAGTAGGCCCTAAAAATTTCGTTTGTAGAATGTCGTGTTAGAGATTATATATTAAAACTAAAATCGATTCGGAAAATAGATCATACCGAAATACTTTTAAAAGTTAGAATTTATATTTTACGGGCAGTTTTTTTAGGATGAGATGAGTTATGAAAAGATTCGTTGAACGGTCAATTTGAGTTCGAGTTGTTCGAGATGAACAGCTATCCAATGGCGTATACAAAAATTGTTTCATTAAACAGCAAACGATTTGATTATTTCTATTTAAATTCAGTGATACAATTACCAATGTTTCAAAAATATATCTTATTTAATATAATAGCTAACAGCCCCAATCATACTAATACGTTTTTTTTGGGGGATTCTCGGGCGAACGAAGAACATTTCTCCAAAGAACGCATGCAGGACAAATGTTGGACAAACATTGAACAAATAATTAATTTTCATTATCACGATGTAATATCTCGAGGTTAGGTGCTTTCGTTGCTACTTATTTCTGGAAAAATTCTGAAACGCAAGCTTGGATCCTATACCTTCTAAATCCTTAGTCATATTAAGAGAATTTGCCCAGCCGTGGAATATAATGAGGCTGTTACTGTATGATCCAGGTTAGATGTACGACAAAGAGCTCGTATAAGAGGTGAGAGCATTTATATCCAAGTCTGGTTGTTATTACTATAAATATGAATGTTAAAGATAACTTCAAAATTTACATTACGACTCAAAACAGAAAAAACGCTCTGAAAAATTACATCATTAAGCTTTATCAGGTTACCTTTGTTAATGAAACAAAATTGTTTTTATTATAATATGTACCTATTTTCATTCTTTAATTAAAATTACGTTTAGGTGTTGAAGTTTGTTACAAAAAACAAAACACATTCTGGTTAATTATGTAATTTAATAAAAACAATAAATTATTTACATTTTTTCTTACAATATAATGTTGTCATCACATTTCTTACAATAAACAGATATAATACAATACAATAAACATATATAATAAAATATATTTTAAACAGGTATGACCTGTTACAAATAAATTTTATATTAAAAAAAAAAAACTTGTACTGAGCATTCTAACTGTCAAATATGGGCGGGAAACTGTGTGGATTTCAATTGCGACATTTTGTTTTAGTTGTCGACATTGGTTTGCCGTTAAACTTTCGCCTCAGAGCCAGACCTATGTATTACATAAAAAAGACTACTAGCTTTGTTGATGTTTCAAATAAACTCGTATTTTCTACAGTACGTTACTACAAGAGCAGTCTTGCAATACTTTTTCGAAATTTTAGTAGAATTCCTTTAAATCAGTGGTAATGATCGATGAATATTTATGACAATTTTTTGGGCGTTTCGTCGACTTTTCGCAAGAACTTAAACTTAAAAAAAACTTAGAACATCGCTAGATAGATTAGAGATGCAATATTTATGTATAAATTATGTCCGATAGCCTTGACTTCTCGCTTTATTCCAGGAAATCTTGAATAAGAAACGATTGACGGATATATGTAGTTTAGTGAGATGGTTCAATTTAGTTATTGTAACGCAGATATGAGATCGATCTGATAATTGTTATCGGATAGTCGACATAATATTAATTTCAGTGGTATAGAATTACTTGTAGTACGTCGATGATTTATAAAATCAATATTTAGTAGAAAACGCTACCTTATCTAAACATATATATAATTATATTATATACAAAAACATTTACATAAAATTTTAGCCCTATTGGTTTAGCATTTTTTCAGTTAGGTTAAAAAAATACGTGTCCTGATTTATTAGTATAAATATAAAATGAGACGAATATTTTATTACCTTTGTCTACTTTCTTACTTTTTAGAAAAAAAACTTAAGTTCGAAATAAATTATATGATACAGCGAACACATTATTTATAATAATATCTATTGATATTTTTTTGAAATCTTTATACGAGATAGTTATATCTACCTAATTAAAATATCAGAAAGTCAAATATTTATTGATCCTATTAATAAAACTTTCCGAAAGAACTGGTTTTGCGGCGATACGATCTCTTAAGCTAGCTATAGTCGACGCTAAGTACGAAGCTGGAGTTGACGCAACAAAACTGATAGGACGAGGACTCGTCACAACATAATTAGGTTTCAAATTATTATAAACATTTCTTCCACCAATCAGTACAACGTTTTCAGTTGTCGAATCATATTTAACCTCTTTGTTACTACCTGCTGAAACATCGTCAATATATAATGGAGTAGGACTCGGTGCTCTTGTGAATAGATCTTTAATGTCATCGTAAGCGGGTCTAACTGGAATTGATACGGTCGTTGAAATTGGATTGAAATTAAATTTAGATTTATAAGGTTGGTAGTTATTATTATAATCGGCTGTATAGTCGTAATATTCTTTAGAATTGTATTGTTCTAAATCTTCTTTGACTGGTATTGTCTGTCTGTTTTGATTAATATTTACATTTGTGTTTGGTTTGTTGTATACATTAGGATTTGGATTATAGTTATTTATGTTGTAAAAGTCTTTGTTAACTTTGTCTTCGTCATATCTAACATTAGCATTGTAGCCGTTTTCATCGGCTGTGTACGAAACGATCTGTGTTCTACCGTCCGGTAGTCGAACTCTGTATTCTCCGTTTGTAGCTGAACCGCTGCTCTGTTGCGAATGTGAGAAAT
This sequence comes from Vanessa atalanta, assembly GCF_905147765.1. Classification (NCBI taxonomy): domain Eukaryota; kingdom Metazoa; phylum Arthropoda; class Insecta; order Lepidoptera; family Nymphalidae; genus Vanessa; species Vanessa atalanta. Next base: position 813,337 of record NC_061896.1, read on the forward strand.
CATCACCCGTTTTGTGATCTCTTACGGCGTAAGAGAAAGCGTAATTTTGATTCTGAAAATAATAATAATTAAATAAAATTTTTGATTATAATATATTGTTTTTTAATTTTTTCATTGAAATTATTTTGGTTGTCAATGTTCCTAAATAAGTGATATTAATGTACGTTGTAATTACATTTACATTTAACTATTAAGAATAAGAAACAATATAAACTAATAAACTATTGTTATATCTGATGGTGATTCTGATTCAAATCAATAAATCAGCTTTTTCTAAACAGACAGCCGATGGTCCATCTGATGGTGGTTACCATAGACAAACATAATACGGACTTGAATGTAAACAACAAAACATAGGTAAAGATGTTTATTTAAAATCCGAAATGTTACTAGGAGACACATCTCTTGTGGTAACGCATAATAACACAAAGTATACCTTACCTTTTGTAGAATATTTGATAAGGAGTGGTAGCTACCCAAACAGGTTTGCACAAAGCCTTACCACCAAGTAAGCTTTACCATATACGATATAATCTCATTCTTATGTTTGCAATATCTCTACATAGTATAAAAAAAATGTCGCATCTCGTCTATACGCTTAGATCTTTTTAACTACGCAACGGATTTTAATACGATTTTCGCCAATAAACAGAACGATTCAAGTGGAAAGTTTACATTTATAATACAGATATATTAGCGAGACTGAGATTTTCAATATTAAACATTACCAGTGTTAAGTTTGTTCATCAATCGAAAAGTTGTGTACCCTTATTGTATCAATATATCGTAACAATAATCAGACCAACAAATATACTTAAATACATATTTTAAACCATAAAATTAATTATAAATATCATACCTCGTTGCTACCGTATTCAGGATTGTGGTTTTCATTGGATACGTCGTTGTTTTCGTAACGGTTATCGTAATCCAGATTTTTCGGCTGAAAATTAATTTATATAATAATATATGTTTATATAAATGTTGTTATAATTACGTCAATGGTTTTATTGGCTCGCTCGTGGCCGGATTTCAGGGTTCAAATACAGACTTATCAATTTCCTAGCTCTAGGCTACTACTGGGAATTAATTTTCGGAGGAACGCAACAATTGTTATTTGTCCTAACGATTATTACAAATTAAAGTCAATAGACTAAAGAAACGGACAGAAAGTCATCATGGTTAAAGTTAATGATGAAAAATTTAAGAAATTAAGTTTAGTTTTAATTACATCCAATATTGTTGTCTTAATATAATGCGTTGATATTAAATACCTCAAATTATAAAACAGAATACACATGGAGCGCACATATTGAGAAGCGTCTTTTTGTTAATAGTTCAAAAGTGCTGTCACTTTCATTAATAATAATTCACATATTATACCCTGTACAAGTTAGCTTGATCTTTTTGACAAATGTAATTTTGTTTGATCGACACAACTTTGCAATGACGAACAGATTATTTTCTTAATTTAATGATTTTAAAAATATTTAAAAAAATACATATAATACAAAAGTTCATAAAGATTCAAGCGTTATTCGAAAATTTTAAGACTTTTTCTAATATATATGATTGCTTCGAAGTAAAATTTAAATAGAAACACTGAAAATAATAGGCGCTTGTACAATGTTACATCGGTCGGACGGTAGGGACGCGAATAACATGCAGGAACTGCTACAATTATCGATTACAAAAATCCTTATTAAAGATCGTTGTTATGTTATTGTTACGAACGGGGACCTTTTTGGTTGGGGTCTCTTTAGCTAATATAACTCATTTTAGAAAATTAAGTTAAAAAAAAAAACTAATTTGAATTACGCATTCCATCGTTCCATCGACTATTATATGTGTTATATTTTCTGTTTCTCATCACTAGCCCGTGTGTCAAAAAGATCAAGCTAACTTGAACAGGGTATAACAGTTTGTTAATTGTTACTAACAGGAACTCACATTCGATTTTGATAGTATATTCGCTTTTATTGTGTAATGCTCAGCGCGTTTCATCTGCCTTTTATTTTATAATCACAGCTAAGAACATTAAGAAACGATAAAACAAAAAAACTTAAAATCAGTTATAAAATCCTAACTCGAATAACAGATGAGATATTCTCTGAGAACAGTAGTAAAGTCTCAGACGTGATATGCGATACTGACGATAACAATAATAACATTAACAGGATACAAGTATCAAAATTGCGTATCACTGTAGGTCAACTTGAAGCATTTAATGATCGAGTGATTTTAAGAAGTGAGTTTTAACTAGAATAGCAGTGCTAATAGGATATTAATTTCAACGTGCAATAATAAAAAATAGAACGATATGAACGTATTTTTAATTTTTCTTTAAGCAACGCGAAAATACATATCATTATTGCTATTAAATGTAATGTAATTAGAATTATTTAAACATAATACAGATTACTAACAGTATTTAAAACGGGATATTTACCATGTTTTTTATTTTTATTTGTTGGAGCTCGATATTTCGACATTATCTACGAATGTCTTGTTCACGAGACTGACGTTTGCGAGTTTGCATTCGAAATTTCATGTGCAAATAAAACATATAGTAAGGCTGAAAGTGACAGTGGTAGTGGTAACCAGTGTTTACGCAGCAAACGTACGAGAAAGGAGGTAGTCCGATATGGACACTTCTATATATGCCGTCAACATCTACCCGATTCCAGAGAACATGAATGTGACGACAGACATACTATAGAATGTGTTCGAAAACACAAGTGCATCGTTAATTCCCTGCCTTCATAACCTTAAGAAACGACAAAACCTTTCGTGTGAGTACTAGACCAGTGAGGCAAACGAAACTATATATTTAACCTAAAACATTCCTCAATGAATAGCCCGTTTATAAATAAGGCTATAATAATAACTCACTTCTGGTTAGTAGTTCTATTGAATGGCGCGTTTAACCATACAAATTATTTAAATATATAGCGTAGATATTCAATTAAACACAGTCACGTGACACAGTTTATTTTTAATGAGTACGAAATATATAACATACCTGGTAATTGTTGTAAAGTTTCTGTTTATGTAAATTCAATAGGTTATGTTGAGCGTTATCCGATAATGCTTTGTATATTGGCGGTAATACTGTTCGTTCCTGTAAATAAATATAATATAATCATTTTAACTGTTTATTCTGTGGGAGGAGTCCGGGAAAACCCGTTTGGAAAGGTACCACCCACTCATTAGATATCCTACCATCAATCAGCTACACTTAGTATTGTTGCGATCTGGTTACACGGGACATAACATCTTAGCCTTCAAGGTTAGTGGCGCACTGGTATGATGTAATGGTTTATATTTTTACAGCGTCAATGTCTATAGGTGGTGGTGACCACTTACCATTGGGTGGCCTATTTGTCCGTCCTATTACATTAAAAAACACACAATTTTTTCAACACGTATTCAATTTAATTATCATTATAAAAGGATACTCTATATTTTATATAAAAAGGGGTAAGGTTGACTTTTGACCCCAACACCGGTTTATCAATTATCCTGAAATTTGTCACATATATTAATCGTTTTATGGAGAAGGTTGAGCCGAGATGGCCCAGTGGTTAGAACGCGTGCATCTTAACCGATGATTTCGGGTTCAAACCCAGGCAGGCACCACTGAAATTTCATGTGCTTAATTTGTGTTTATAATTCATCTCGTGCTCGGCGGTGAAGGAAAACATCGTGAGGAAACCTGCATGTGTCTAATTTCAACGAAATTCTGCCACATATGTATTCCGCCAACCCGCATTGGAGCAGCGTGGTAGAATATGCCCCAAACCTTCTCCTCAAAGGGAGAGGAGGCCTTTATCCCAGCAGTGGGACATTTACGGGCTGCTAATGGAGAAGGTTTCTGTACGATTCGATTAGTTGAAATTTACTGTGACCGAATCGACTGATTTCAATGAAATTGTATGTATTTGAGTGGATGGTTTGATGGGCCAATCGGCAAAAGAAGGCTAGGGAGATCAAGTAGACTATAGGCAGGCGACTTAACGGAATTAACAGAAAAGGACTGGAAAAATATCGAAAAGACGGAGATGATTGGAAAGGACTGGAGGAGGCCTTCACCCGAGGAGGGGTACATAATCAATAACAAAAACTAACATTTAAACATAAGCAGAACACTAAAATCTAACAAACTACTAAGAAATACCAACATTAGTAATGGAAAATAAGCTTATGGAAGTAAAGGCTTCATTATTATTATTTGTTTAAATTTTGCAAATCTTGGTGTACACCGGTTAGTATTGATCACGGATCGAAGTCAAGTGAGCATAATCTGGGTCCTAATCTAAAATTTTAATTAGTATTATGTTTTGGCAATGTAATACTATCTTTATCAGACTGCATAAAAATTCTCACTGTTCTACATGTGTTCAGTATTGCAGCTTTCTGTAATTGAATAAATGTATGTAAAGTGATGAAGTTGCAGGATGATGCCTGTAGTAGAAGGAACTATCGGTACTATATTATTATTGCGTGGATGATTTAGATTGGACCAATCAGAGGATAAATTATTGTTTAAATAATTGCAAGAACTCGTGTAGCAATTAAGAAGTCGGATGATATAGTACTTCGTACAATTCAAAAAATTCTGTAAAAATCTCTTTGAAAAAATATTTCGATTTAATAAATACCACATTATTTTGTATTACCTACATGAATCCACTGAGAATTGAACTCAATGCACACCGAGCTACGATTGAATAGAAATGTGCATTTAAATAGAACAATTACAGAATGACAAACAACAGTTGTGGATTTATCGTGCGGCAACACCTGTGTGAAGTGTAATCAATCATACGCCATAAGGGCGCATGCAAAGAAAAAATAATAATATCGCATTATTTCGACTAGAGACGCTTCGAAAACAGCGATTTATGTAGGAATTACGTATAATATTTCACATAGCATCTAATTTCGTTTATTTGTTTGCTAAAAACTAGCTTCTTGTCTTGATATAAAATCATAAAAACTAGCTTCTTGTTTTGATATGATCATTACCCATTGACTTCCTTCAAGTTGTTCTTGGGATATTCCCAAGAAGGGATTTTTGGTAAATACAACTTCAGCATCTGCTTCTCTTATTAAAAAAAAAAATCTTTACTAGATTCGGTTGTATATTATGACCAGTTTGAACTTTAGATGTATCCATATATCATATTAATATATAACCGAATCTAGTAAGATTCGGTTGTATATTATGACCAGTTTGAACTTTAGATGTACATATATACAATACATTGACCAACAAAGTTATCTTAAATATATACTTTTTGATGTTTTGGCATTCAATAAAATGCAAGCCAGACATATTGCTCTTGAAACATATTTTTTAAATCTAGAAATATATTTGTTAAACTTGATAGTACTATTATGATACTCGGAATACCGATCTCTCATGAAGCACTGCAAGCGACACACTTTACGACTTTACACTCAGTGCAATATATAAACAGAAATTCTTACAAAATTTAGACATGCTTTAAGATTCTGGTCATACTATGGTTGAAGTATAACGCAGTCAGCTTTATAAAGGCTCAACCAACTAAACATGAGGCTAAGCAAAACTTTATGAAGACATTAATGTGATGTTATTTAAAATTCAAATAATTGTTTAATAGTGTGAATTAATCTCGTAATAAAAAAGTTTGAATATCGCAGTAAAAATAAAAAAAAGTTCGATTTCTCTGAATATTTTCTCGCAGATTTAGGATTTAGCAGGTCAGCTTAGTGAACGACTTCCTATTTACTGGGAGCTTATTCCGTAGCATATCAGCGCGAACAGAGACAAATAGGTATACATAGAGGAACAGACTGTTACATAATAAATAAATAATACATATAAATAAATATTGGACAACATCACATTCATTCAAGACAACAAAGAAAACTAATGAACTTTTTCTACATCCACTCGGCCGGAAAGCTAACCCGGGAACTCGGAGTGGCTCATGAAAACCGGTGTACACACTACTCAACCATGGAGGTCGTCAAACATGACGCGTAAAATAAAACTTTTCGCTATTTTAATGGCCCGACACTTGTATTCAACTCGCCCTAGGGCAAGTCATGCTGGATAACCACAATAAGGAAGATGCCCTACTTAGCCCTATAGATTGTCACTCAAACTCAGTGAAACTTAACTTGTAAAAGTAGGACATATTAAGCCATAACTCCAAGTTCTAACGCTTGTTAGTAATCAAATAATGAGAACTTCAAAGATCTTTTACATTTTTCATTTGGCTGTGTTTGCTGTTCCTTATCCAAAGGTTGGTAATATTCTGGATAGTTGTGTGATACGAATGCGTTTGCTTGATAGTTTAGTTAGTACTTAGGGGGTAGTTCGGATATTAAATATTTTATGTTCTTTTCTGTATCGCTGACGTGTGTGCATAAACAAACTATTTTTTTATTTTAAATATTTGTTAGGATTCGTTGCAAATAAGCAAATCTATAAGAAAGTCGGGAAAAAGAGCAAATACCTGATGGTAAGTGGTACCATCCCTACCATACCATCGCACTCAGAGATTGCCGCAATAAGAAACAGTAAGCAATCCTTATAGCACCAATGCACCACCAGCCTTGGGAACTAAGATTTTATGTCCCCTGTGTCACAATGATGTGGTATTGTGGAAGCCCGCCTGGGTTTCCAAAAAGCAATACTTATAATCAGTGTTCAAGTCAATTAAATTCAACAGTAAGCCACAATAAATTGTCAGTTATTTATTTCCACGAAAAGAAAGGTTATTAAAACAAACTTGGTATCATGTGGCTTTGCTGTAATTCGACAATTTCTCTTAATTATGATTTGAACTCATCTATTTGAGCGCCATCAATTGGTATTAATTCTTGTGAAACACAAAGAGCCTCTTAATTAACCCCTTTATAAAACTGTCTTTGTGTAATTAACTTTGAATTTTCGTTTATTGTACGAATATTTATAATTCGGTTCGATTTTTAGTACCCAGATGGTCTAATGGTACATGTGGATCTTACCCTAAGATCGCATTAAAATCTAGAAAAGTGTCAATTTTTATTGGTATATTTGTTTTTATTTTCATCTCATGCTCAGTAAAGGAAAATATATTGAGAGAACTACGGTCGATTGAAATATCATCCTATAAGCCCGATCTGGAGTAGCGTGATGAAGTAAAAATTTTCAAAAAATACTAAACATTCCTTACACCAGCAATGTAAATATCCTTGGGAACTAAGAAGAAGTAACTTGTACCTGTACATGCTCATTCAACCTTCGAACCGGAACAATTCTAAGTGCTGCTGTTTGGAGGTAGAATATGTGATACCTACCTAAGAGGGCTTGCGTAAAGCCTCACAGGATATTTATCATCTTTTATCAATCGCATAAATAAAATAAATCACTCAGTTAAAAATCAAGTACGTACCTCATAATTATTGTAACCATTATCCCTGATGAATCCATTATATCCCCTATTTTTAATCGTATCGGCATAAGGGACGCTGTTGTAGGAAGTTGCTTGATATTCAACATTATTAAAGGTATCTGGTATATCCTTATCATAAAGATCTTGTCCGAAATTTTGATTAGAATTCAGATAGGGTTTGAAAATATTATTAATCTGGGAAGATTGAGCTATGGAATTGTTGGGTGGGTTGGGATTTAGGTCGCTTCTGATGATTGATTCGATGAGAGGTCGGGATGTCACCACAAGAGGCCGTCGGGGTGCTGGTGGTGAGTCGTTTGGGAACAGAACTGGTCCTTTCCTGCAAGACATAAATATGAGATTTGAATTTTATTGACTATTCTGAGTGATATTGTGCATACTATTCATAAAAGAGTTACAATCCGTAAATATTCTGCTTAATGTACTGTACCAGCCAAGAAGAATATTTTAAGTTTATCCTTTCATACTATTTTTGTGCAGGTTTATGGATAGACATTTGCCTGACTTTATACGACATGACCAATATAGTTCAGGCATAGGACCAAAGACTTGACATGATTTCTCACCATGAGATTATAACATTGACGACTTTTTGACTTTAAGCTGCACCTGAGAATTCCTTTACGGAATTTTAGCTCAGTACTCCAGATAAGCAGGATTCAAGAATACCGCTAGACTAAAATATATATTCAGAATAAAAAATAGTATGCTATGAATTTGTCAGTTTGTTCGTTGATACATTTAATCAAAGCCAAGATCGTTATCATTGATAATCACTAGTTGCTAATGGGAAATCCATAGTAAGAGCAATCAATACAACAGACGGACGGAACTTTTAACTATCCAAGCTAACGACTGTTGTTTAATGAAAATAGTATTAAACTTGTACAAATGACTTAAAATAGATCTTATATAGCAATCGTGGCGAAATTGGTCATTAGTTTACTGACTTGTAAAGCAATGGCTGTCGAAAATATATTGATAGATGAAACTAGTGTGACTTATTGGCCGAAATTTCATAATTATTACTAGTTTTGAAATATATAAGATAAAATTATGTTTTTTTGTAATTGAAATTTTTATTATAGCATCACGTAAGCACTAATGAATACACATCGTTTAAAGTTTTTACTTTAAATCAAATTTTCCAAAAGTACAATTTCAGCTCTATAGCAGTTTTTCCTATCCACATATATACATAATTCGTTTTTATAATACATCTCATATTTAGTGGTGAAGAAAAAGCATCCTGTATAGCTTACACGTATCTTAATGCTTTGAAATTTAATATTTGTAAATAATAAATTTGACAAAAAAAGACCCTCAGAGATTTCTTTCGACGGTTCTTCTCAGCTCGGGTATTTTCTTTTCTGAACCGGTGGTAGTGTTTCATTTGACAATCAATAAGTAAGTGTAATGCTTTTATATTGAATAAAATAATTCGATTTAATTTAAATTAAAATCTTGCACACAGGTATCCAGCAATAAAGTACCGCCAAATCTTCTTTTCAAGGAAAAACTAGGCCTATTCTTAATTAGTAAGCATTTATAGGTATTATCAGTTATTATTATTGTTACTATACCATTATTTTGATGCTAAACTATTAATTTACAAATACGCAAACAAAGTATTAATAGTTTCTTTACTCACTTGGTCGGTTCCACTTTTGTTTCTTTCAAAAACTGCACTTGATATGGATGGTAGTTGAAGTTTCTTGGTGCAAGAAGACTCGCCGGTGTCGGTATTTCTTGTGCAATAGCCGCAGTTATGATGAGGAATAAGGTGATCATGGTTTATCTGAAATCGTATTTAAAATTGTAGTCAAGAAACCCCAAGAAACCAAAATTCCAGCGGTTTTATACAATCGATATTCCTTCGGTACAGGGAAAAGTGAGGATCTATTAACCGAAAATATTAACGGGTATTAAGAAGTAAAAAAAATAACTCTAACTTTAGAGGTAAATATTAATCTTGCATTTTGACACAAAAATACAAAAGAGAACGTACAGTGGAAGGATAATTAATATTATTAAAATAATACTTATCATTAAAAAAAAAGCAATATATACTTTATTCAATTAGACTCTTGCGAGCACTTTTCAACTGTCATTTTACACGCTTCAATTAAATTTTAAGCTAACATCGCTTCGGAATTTCGGGAAGAAATCTCTCCGATACACAGTGACATAGGTTTTTAAATAATAGGACTATTATTGATGCAGCGTAGGAATTAACGACTAACTTCAAACTTAATTAACCTATTAAAATTAAAATACCATACTATATTTGTGCTGCAGAAGAGGGCTATTCGCGTAATCTATAACCAAGGAACCAAGGAATCATTAAGGTATAAATTTAAAGAAATTAAGATATTGACTGTTGCTTCTCAATATATATTCTGTAATGTTTTGTATGTACGGAAAAATATTAATGTTTTTATGAGAAAATGTGATTCTCATAACTTTGGTGCAAGGAACAAACATAATCTTGTTACTCCTGCTACTCGACTGCAGAGTCAGTAACTCTTTTGTTGGGCAATGTATACGCTTCTACAACAGGATTCCAGAAAGCGTTAAAAATGCTTCTCTTGCGAAATTTAAAAAAATTGTTAAGGAACGCTTGTGTGCGAAAGGTTACGATACAATTAGTGAGGTTATGTTTGATAGCACACCTTGGGAATGAAACGATCGCCTCCTGGCTGTTTCTATTCATATACAATTATGTGTATAAATAATTTGACGAAAAAAAAAGACCCGCTGAGTTTCTTTCGCCGGTTGTACGTATGGCGTATTAGCGTATGGCGCTGTTAGAAATATCAATCATCCCTTACTTCGCCAATGCTCCACCAACCTTCGGAACTAAGATGTTATATCCCTTATGTCTGTAGATATACTGGTTCACTCACCCTTCAAACCCGAACACAACAATACCAAGTATAGCTTCTTGGTGGCAGAATATCTGATGAGTGGGTGGTACCTACCCAAACCGGCTTCATTCTCAGGTCAGGGTGTTCCTTTTTCCGAACCGGTGGTAGTGTTTAATTTGACCATCAATAAGAAAATGTAATGCTTCTATATTGAATAAAGGAATTTGAGTTTTGAGTTTGAGTTTGAATTAATATATCTAGTTTAACATTTATTTTAGTCATCCATCTTCCTTTATTAGTCAAAGTGTAATAACAAAATAATGAACACCTACCCCTAACGTATTATTTGAACGTAACCTGACACCTCGTTAGAGTATTCATTACCCCATTGATTATGTGGTGTTAATGAGCAATGCAACTTAAGCTGTAACAAACGTCAATTGTGCTGTACTAAATAGTAATTGTGGTTCTAACGATCATGTAATTGTGGATAATTCACGCTAACAAATCGATATTGTTGGATTAAACGTTACAAAATTAAAATAAATATCGTTTTTGGCAAGGAAGAAAAGCTAAAGAGGCAAAATTGTACTTTTTGAAAATGAGATTTAAAATATTTAATTTAAATGTCATTTTCCAAAAGCACTGTGATGTTTAATTTTTACTCGAACAAATAGTAGTATTCTGTGAAAATTCACTTCGTTTTACTCATGAAATGGTAACGACCGAAAAACACTATTTTATACTTGTATTCTTTAAATGTTATCATTATTATAATCAACCAGATTACACTCGTGTGTGAAAGGGAGGGAAGACCCTATGTCCTTTTCTTTAGTCTTGCCAACGTTAAGGCAAAATTTCAAGAACATCGGCTTAGTAATTAAGGGAGAAAACGTATAATAACTTTTGCATTTATAATAGTTAGGATGTCGTATAGCTCTTTAAGACGTCTGTTTACGTTTGTCGGGTACATTTTACGATCGTATTCTGCAGCTAATTTTTATCTCATTCTTAAGAAGATATCGTTCGTCTTTTCATACGAAGAAACTGAATTCCTTTAGAGAAAAGAGATTTTTTTTATGTAATCGGAAGGCGGACGTGCAAATGGGCCACCTGAGGATAAGTGGTGCTGTTAGAAATTTTAACTATCCCTTACTTCGCCAATGCTCCACCAACCTTCGGAACTAAGATGTTATATCCCTTGTGTCTGTAGATACCCTGGTTCACTCACCCTTTAAGCCGGAACACGGCAGAATATCTGATGAATGGGTGGTACCTACTCAGACTAGCACAAAGTCCTGCCACCAAGTAAATATAATTGTAATTTTTTTTAAATATAAAAAAACAATTTTATAATTATGTTTCACTTTGTACAATTTAGTTCCCTAAATTTTAGTATGAATATTTTTTCAGAAAAATTGGCGAAATTTAAGAATTTTTTTTGGTATCATCACAACAATCTATTTTGACATGAGACCTTTTGAATATTTGAAGACACTGAATCAGTTCAGAATGGGACGTTGCTACATAAAACGTGAAAAATGGTCAATTTTCTTATGACGTATGTCTAGTTGTTGAAGCGTTTAAGTTTTCATAACTTAAAATCCCAAATGGTAAGTTAAAACACTTTCAGTTCAATTTAAACGTAATATATAAACCTTCACAACACCGAATGCAGCAATTTCTCTGTCCGTCTGTCAGAAAAGACGGATTAAGTTGTATTTCATACGAGATGTTCTGTTTTTGGGATGAAAATAAAGTAAACTTTATCTAACTTTGATAGATTAGAGTAACGTATAATGCTTTTAAGTCCTGGATGTAATGTTTCTTCTCTATATATTAAAGGTAAATTAATTTTCTGAAATTTAGAAACATTTTTTTTTATGTAATAAATATGCGCACCGTCAAATAGGCCGTGTGATGGTAAGTGATTACTACCGCCTGTAAGATATGTTAATCATTCCTTATATTTCACAAATGCCACACCAATCTCGGGGGCTAAGATATAATGTATCTTTTGCAGGCAGTTACACTAGCTCACTCCGCCCTTAAGCCGGAAAACAACGGTACTAAGTATTGCTGTTTGGCGGTTGAACATCTGATGAGTGACTGGTACCTAGACAGGTTTACGCAAAGACTTACTACCAAGTAAATTTGCAATGTTTGGTTTATTGATCCATCATGCAGTGCTGAGTTCATCGTCAATTATAAAGGGATTTTTGTTGAGTACAATTATCTACCTAGAACTTAAGTGCCTCATCCACCCACATGTATCCCAAAAGAATGTTGACATGAAGTGGTAATTATAAGACTAAGAAATCCAGGTAGATTATATATCAAACTATCCTTTAAGCATTGGGATATGAGTAAGTGATTGAAAACATGACTACAAAGGTATATAATTGTATTTAATTATCATAAATTTGTATGTTAAATGTTGCAAAATAGTATTCCTGTGTGAAGAGTAGCCAGCGTAACTACAGACATAAAACTCATCATATCTTGGTTCGCAGGCGGTGCATTGACCAAACCAGGAATTGTCAATATTTCTTACAGTGCCAATGACATTAGACAATGGTGACCACGTACCACAATGTGACCCATTTGCCAGCCTGCCTATTTGAAGTTAATCAAATAAATATAAATTATTTAAACAGTAAATCGCATCGATTTATTACTTGGCCTATTTTGGTATGCCCATCTGATATAAATGAAAAAAAAAATCAATTTAACGTGAACAAAAGTTACACGTATCGTACAACTGTTATAAATGTGTGTAAATTGAATAAAAAACTTTGAAAACATCGTATTTACTGCCGTGATTGCATCATTGTTTTGTGAGAACTCGCCGTCACAGATAGCGGCCATATTGGCGTTGTCACGGTAACTTTTGTTCGCGTGGGAAAATAGCAGATATTGTTACTTTATTGAAATGCAGCAAAGAAAAGTATGACGATGACCATTTTTACAATATTTTTTGGTTTTCAAGTGGAATTTTACTCGGTGGGGCTTTGTCCAAGCTTTGGATAGGTACCACACAATCATCGGATATTCTACCGTTCAATAGCAATACTTAATATTTTTGTGTTCTGGTTTAAAAGATTAGTGAGTCAGTGTCTTAACATCTTAGTTTCCAAGGTTGGAGGCGTATTGGTGATAGGATAAATGTTTAATATCTCTTTCAGTACATTGGAATTCCATACACATTGGGTATATGGGCTTTAGATCGCTTACCATCAGGTGGCCTATGACGTTACCAAAATGACTGGATTACGCGTCGAGCCAACGATGCACGAAAACACTGCCAGTGTTTTCCGGGCTTTTAACGACAAAAACGAATAACTCTAATCACCCCAAACCGGGATCTGAACGGGACCTCATGATTTACCAAAGTTAGATTAGTTAAAGATTTGCTACTTTAATCACTTTCCAAGTTTTTCAATTGCATTTAAACAACAATTAATACTGGAAATTTTATTAAACTATTATTAATAATATTTTTGTAACTAAATTTATTTTATTTAAAATAATATTTTGGCTGACATTTTGAAAATGTTGATTTTTTACATCGAAGTAAAAAAGGGACTTTTTTATAACATTTGTAGGCAGCCCGAAAAATGGGCCACCTGGTGATAAGTTCTGCTCATAGACATTGTCGCTGGAAGAAATTTTAACCATTTCTTACATCGCCAATGCGCCACCAACCTTGGGAACTGTGATATTATATCTTATATGCATATAGTTACACTGGCTCACTCACCCTTCAAACCGGAATACAACAACAGTTAACAATAAGTATAGCTGCTTGACATTACTTTTCCGACAATAATATCGTTAGTTATATTAGTTGAACATAATTAAATTATTGTTCCAAAAATCAAATTTCACTATTAAAAATAAGAATCTCGAGCGAATATTTAACTAATGTAATCGTTAATATCAATCAGCCGATTCATTTTATTCATTAAATAATAATTTTTTTATCATTAAAATAAAATATTATTACACGCAATTATGAAATGTGAAAAGTTGTACCACAAAAAAGAAATCTAGGTTCACATACATCGTTCATACGAAAAAAAGAATTCTATCCGTCCGTCACAGCCTATTTTAACCGTATCCTCTATAAGAAAAACATTGAAATTATTTTAGTATTCATATTGAATTATACCTGAATACAGACGTATGATATAATTTAATTAATTTAATTTTTATTTCGGTGAGAAACTAGATAATTAATTAATTTACTTACTCTTTAAGTATCCTTTAAATCACAAACACAATATAAAAAAACGCACAATTTTTTTTATATATAACACAAATAATATAAACACGTAAATAAAACAAAATTAAATTAACGACTTTCGTTCTTAATAAAGATTTAATTTAAAAAATAATACTTAAAAAAGATGGCGTCTATATCAATCAGCTGTTATTTGCGCGCGAGTTGGACTTAAAATGTTAATTGTGTTGATGTCAACGACTTTTATTGTTGAGTCTACAATAAGCTAAGAGTTTTGTAATCGGGTTGCATCTCTAGATAATCGCAAGACGAAACGTTTTATAACAGCTTCGTCAGGTAATACTGACGGCAGGACTAGGATGGGATGTGGTCACCACCGCCGATATCTGTACTAATCTATACTAATATTATAAACGCGAAACAACTGAACCGAATTTGATGAAATTTGATATTAAGCAAGCTTTAACTCCAAGGAAGTATAACGGTTTTTTATGCATAGCCCCTGATGACCCCTATAACGCGAGCGAAACCGCGACCGACAACTACCAACTACACATAAAAGTAATTATCTGCCTAGTGCCTGTTGATACACTTTTCTTATCAACCTTCAAAATAGAGGACCCCGTTACTAAATATTACTGTTTAGGTACAATGGAATCTAATAATGTACACATTTATTTACACAAGATGGAGGCCTTAATTAGATCTATATAAAAATGGTAAAAAATAATTACTATACGATACATGACCTCGTGGAATGGTGGCAATAAAGCTAACAGCATTTCCCCGTCACAGCGCAATTCCTGTGGGCAAAAAGTTGACCAGCTCCTGTCACCAGTGGAGACAATAAAGCGAGGTGCCATACATTATTTTATTAATATCTTTGCACTACTACTCCAAGGTCAAAATGTTTCACCTCCAAAGACATAATTTATTATACATTTTATGATAGAAACTTACTATAGAATATCTATTTGTGTGTTTATTAAAGAAAAATAATGTTTGTCTAAAAATAAAAAGATAAAATCAAAGAAATAGCTAGTTAACAAAAACAATTCCATAAGCAAGTTATAATCACGTAAACAGCTATAAGGCATGGGAAAATTTTATTTTTTACATTAATTAAAGTTCTAATTGGCAACTTATTATCTTACGGCCGTTGTCTGTGTGTAATTGCTTTAGCTACTTACGACTTTAACTCACTAGAAGATACGAGATAGACCAGTGGTAAAAACACGTGGTTGTTAACCGAGCGAGTTCCAATCCACTGAATGTTCGTGGAATATGTGTTAATATCGTGTTTGTTTCGCATGAAGATTTCTTTAAGTCATATTGAAGCAGCTGGAATATGCTTTATATTCTTAAAGGGATAGATTCATAATAACAGTGTTCACCAACGCCCATAACATTGGCTCTATAAGAAATATTAACCGTTCCTTGCATCGCCATTTCCCTACGTAACTTGGTAACTACGATGTTATGTCCCTAAGATGATATTATCCCTTGTGCCTGTAGTCACACTGGCTCACTCACAATTCAAACAAAACATTATTATACGAGGAATGGCTGTTTGGCGGCAGATTATCTGGAGTGCGTGAGTAATCAACCCAGATGTGAAAGCAATTTTTTCACTAGAATGATAAATTGAGATTTATATATATATATATATTATTTATACTTTTTTATGTTGTAGATGGCAGACGAGCAGGAGGTTCACCTGATGGAACGAGACAACCAACCACCATTTTGTTAGAAAGCAAAATTAAACTATATATTTAAACGTTGGCTGTGGCTTGATGTAGCCGATACTACGATGTTTTCAGAAATGGCATTAGATTCCAAATTTCAGTGGCGTCCTCATTTATCGTCCCTGACAGAGAGACTCAGCTCCGCATCATACGCGGTTAGAAAAGTTAGACTACTGACTGATATTGATACCGCTCGTCTAGTATATTCTGGTTATTTACACAGTATTATGTCATATGGCATATTACTTTGGGGTAATGCAGCAGATATTGAATCTGTTTTATTTTACAAAGGAGAACAATGCGGTCTATTTATAATCTTGGAGTTAGATACTCTCTTCGAGATGTTTTTAACAAAGTAGGAATACTCACTGTTGCGTCACAGTATATTTACAACAATATTATGTATATTCACAGTAACATTGATCACTTTGATAAAATCAGTGATAATCATTGTATGTGCACAAGAAGTAAGGATAAGCTTATAACGCCAAGTTTTCGACTCCGCAAAGTCAATGAACCAGTACAATAAAAATTCGCAGACATTTTAAACTTTGCCGTTTCATAAACTCAAATAATTTCTAAAAATACATTGGTAAAGAAGGCATATTATCTAAAACAAGATTATACGGATGATAAAAAAGCGCGGAGTTAATACTTGTTGTAAAAGCATACTTGAATAAAGTATATTTTGATTTTGATTTTTCAACTGGCGGTTCTTACATCTGCAACACCGGGAAGTTTACAGATGCGTTGTCGACCTTTGAGAAATGCTTAGGCTCTTTTTTAAAAGTTCCCAAGTCGTAAAGGTTCGAAAAAACTGCCAGTGGTCGTGCGAGGCAGAAATGCCTTAAACATCGCTCTTCGGTGGATTTTCAGACATTTGTTTGGTGCGGATGAAACTATGGAAGACTTTTTGTGTTTCAGTTGCGAGAATAACTCTACCCCTTTCCCGGCTTCGCTCGGATGCAATAAAGAAAACGATATGATATAAATTTATATATTTCACCTATGAATATTTTTTTAGAACTGGATCTTTAGTTACAGAGATTAACTTCTTTTACAAACAAACCTTCTAACAAAATTACTCTTTATAATATTCTTCATATGCTATTCGATCTCGTATCAATCATTTAAAAATTTTGAGATTTTATTTTTATTTCAATAAACCAATCCCCACAGACGAGTTCTCCGTACCTTTCGAGGTTTTTATTATATTGTTTGAGTTTATTTTCACCTGCTTGTTGTGCAGCTGTTGTGAACTTCGTATGATTGTGCTGTAATTTTCTACAGTTTATATATTAGCAATTGCCTTTAGGGGATAAAAACAGGTATCGTGACTTGTAATTAAAATTTCCGAGTAAATCGATTATTGTATTCGTTATGGTCAAAATAACCATTCATTTGCTGGTAGGGCTTTATGCAAGAACGTCTGGGTAGGTACCACCTATTCATCATATATTCTACCGCCAAGCAACAATACTCTGTATTGTTGTTTTCCGGTTTAAAGAGTGAGTGTGCCAGCGTACTGGCACAAGGGACATAGTAACTTAGTTCCTAAGGTTTGTGGCGCATTGGAGCTATAAGGAAAGATTAAAATTTCTTACAGCGCCAATGTCTATGGAAGGTGGTGACCACTTACCATCCAACCAACCACGCGCACACATACCACCCATACCTTAACCAACCTGTTCATTGGGAACGACAGTGGCTGCAAAAGAGGGCTGTCCGATCTATTTATAAACTCGGAGCTAGAGATTCCCTACGGATTTTTTTAACAAACATTACACATTAACATACATATACATTATGTATATTCACAGTAATATTGATCACTTTGACACGATCAGTGATGATCTTTGTACGTACACGAGAAAAAATGGATAAGTTTTTAAATATATGACTCCGCAATGACAATAAATCCTTTTTGGGGCAAGTTTTTATAGTAAAATGCGAAGCCGGGTCGGGTCGCTAGTTTACAATCAATACAGAATTGTTTATTCAAAACCATTATCGTAAGGATTGGCTTATTATAGAAATTAAGATTGAAAATTGTTAAGCAATTCTTGACCTAATATTATCTAGATTAAGCCCATTGAGAATATTTTAACAATGGTCAATCAATAGACGCTGCGCTGAAAGGCAGTCTGACTGGCTTTATATTAAAAATGCAAAGTGACAGCTGTCATAATTTGAAACGGTTCTGTATATTATTTTTAGGACACCGAGACAAACATATTATGTAATAATAATACATTCTGGATAATACTATACTATATCCCCGAATAAAATAACGCGTGAATCTTAACCGATTATTGCGGGTTCAAATCCAGGCAAGCGTCACTGAATTTTCATATGCTTCGTGAGGAAACCCGCATGTGTCTAATTTCAATTAATATCCGCCATTTGTGTATCTTGTTACAAAAACGTTATACTCAAATAGTCCCATAGCTATCATATAACTAACAATTTAAAACCAGCGGATGTAAAAAGTGTTCCGTATTTAGAAGGAACCCTAAAAAATGATAAGTAAATTATAACGGAAATATATATTTAGTGCAAACAGATCACGAAACGGCGGTCACGAGGCTTACGTAACGGATTACGCTTCTTAAACTTCCGTTACGGGGTTCCGTCGGATTACGACTTCATCTTTGCAACTTGTTAATAAAAGTTTTAGAATCGTAACGTATTTTTTTATATGAGATATATTTATAGCACATTAAAAATATAGTACCTACGAGGAAAACAAATGAATTTGCATGTTTCGGACACTATTCTTTATTTCCGAAGTTTTTTTATTGATAAAGGAAATAGTGAAAAGATAAAGGTACAGAACTGTTTTGTTTTTGGTTTGTTTTTGCCCGGGCCTGGCTCGCGCTTTAGGCGGCTCGGCGGTCGTAAATTTTAGGTACAAAAAATCCTAGTTGTTTGAGTGGTGACCGTGAAAAAGTAACAGACAGAATTACTTTCCCATTTATAATATCAGTATAGACAGTTTGTGCATACTTTTGCATATAATACCTCAATATGGATGTTGTATCAACTAGCTCTGGGCAAGGTCCAGGTACTAAAATATTTCTATACAGTAAAGGAGGCAAAATATAAATCTGGGAAGTCTATGCAATGCGCTCTAGTCATCAACAATAACGACTTTTATCTTATAGATAGGCGGACGGACAAATTGACCACCTGTTGGTAAGTGTTCATCTCTGCCACATAGAAATATTAACTTACATTGTTTATGCGCCACCACCATTGGGAACTAAGATGTTATATCCCTAGTACCCTAGTAATAGTTACACTGGCTCACTCGCCCATCAAACCGGAACATATGATAAAATATTGCTGTTTGGCAGTAGAATAGCTGATGAGTATGTGGTATCTACCCAGACCGGGTTGAACAAACCTTTATCTACCTTTAAGGAAGAAATTCACATTATATCAAGATAATAAACATACATATCAAGATAGGATAAAGACGTATTTAATTAAACTAGCTTCAAAGTACCAATCGTACCAAAAGTGACAAAGGAAAAGTTGACATGCTCACCGTAAAATATATTATTTGATATCTGAAATAAAATGAAAGTAGTCGTCTACCCGGATAGTTACACTTCATTGGCCGTTTCGTGGAACAAATTTGCTCATAATAGAAAACCAAATATCGCACGCAGATTGCCATAAAAATGACGTTACACTTGGTGGTAGGGCTTTGTGCAAGCCCGTCTGGGTAGGTACCACCCACTCATCAGATATTCTACCGCCAAATAACAGTACACTGTATGGTTGTGTTCCGGTTAGAAGGGTAAGTGAGCCAGTGTAATCACAGGCACAAGGGACATAACATCTTAGTTCCCAAGGTTGGTGGCGCATAGGTGATGTAAGGAATGGTTAATATTTCTTAAAGCACCTTTGTCTATGGGCGGTGGTGACCACTTACCATCAGGCGGCCCATATGCTCGTCCGCCAAACAATGCCATAAAAAAAGTCAGTCCAACATCTGACATCTTACTTTGGTAATAAGCATCATTAACATTATATCCTCATGGAAAAATTTGTGTCGGTACCATCTGACAGCTGACCCTAACATGGAGCATCTCGCGCGTTCATTGGTCAATTCTACTTCCCTAGCTTCATGTTACAGATTTTCGTTGGGTCTAGCCGTTTGGATTAATCCCGGCTTCGTAATTTTACCTTCGGATTTTCTGTCCATGGGCGGTAGTCACTTTCCATCAGCTGAGCCTCCTGCCCGTTCACCAACTATAGCATAAAAAAAAAATGACTAACGAAAAAAACGGTGACTACCGTTGAGAATGGTTTCGACGATCAATCGGTAGGATCATCAGCCACAGACATAACGGTAACAACTTCATAATGATGAATTGCTTTAAAGCTATTGAACTCATAGTATCCTCGAAACTCAATTCTACTGTGAGTTAGCACTTTACACGCTAGAAATATGATATATGGACGGCGAACCGAAGTTTATAAATGGTAATTTATCAGAAAATTTAGAGAACTTTGGACAATATACGTAAAGGTATAGTTTCAATATTCTCATATTATTTTATATCTTTATAAACTGCTTATAATTCCCACTACTGGGATAAGGCCTTCCTTTTAAAGAGAGGGTTGCAGGTTGATCTACCACGCTGCTACGATGCGGTTACTGCAATGACACATGTTGATTGCTATGTTTTTATTTACTTAGTGGTAGCGCTTTGTGCAAGCCCGTTTGGGTAGTTAGGGTGGTAAACTCATCAGATATTCTACCGCTAAATAGCAATAATATTGTTGTATTCCGGTTTGAAGGGTGAGCGACATATGTACTAAAAAAATCTTATTGATTTGGTCAACGAAGTTGCCAGTTTGAAAGAAAAGTCACCTAATTCTTATCTCAATTACTACTTAAGTTAATAAATATTTTTAGTTGTTTTTGTTACTAGGTGGTAGGGCTTTGTGCAAAACTTTGCTACTACCGACAAACAGCAGTACTTAGTATTATTGCGATCCAGTTCGAGGGGAGAGTGAGCCAGTGTAACTACAGGCACAAGGGACGTAAAATCTTAGTTTTCAACGTTAGTGGCGTATTTGCGCGTCTACCAAAATCACAAAAACTGGTAGCACTGTCATCTGAAACACAAGTCTTCAAAGATTTAAATAAAGATTATTATTATAAAAAAATAAAATAAAAGTAAACAGTGTGGCTTGCTATCGTTATTTTTGGTTCATTTATAATATTTCACAACGATATTATCTATGTAATGCAAGGTATATTGAGAGAGCATCTGACTCGCAGCCTCCATTGTTTCAGCGCTGGCATAGTTCCATGTTTCAACCCTTATAATCTTATAGATCAGTTTATTAGGTTCCGTATTTATTGGTTCTGTACCTAGTTTGTTGTAAAAAATATTTTTGAAGATTATAGGTCAGTGTTACAAAGTTACTATATTTTTGGTAATATTTTTAACATTGTATCGCCTTTAGACTTGAATTTATCTTTTGAATTATCTGTTTTATGTTTATTGGAATTTGAATCTTAATCAGTTGTGTAGCTGGTGACCGTCAAAATGATCACGATATATTTATTTATAAATAAACAAATTAAATATTTCGAGTAATTGTTTACAAATTGTACAAATATTTATGAGTTATTTGACGACCTCCGTGGTCGAGTAGTGTGTACATCGGTTTTCATGGGTACGCCGCTCCGAGTTCCCGGGTCCGATTTCCGACCGAGTCGGTGTAGAAAAAGTTCATTAGTTTTCTATGTTGTCTTGGGTCTGGGTGTTTGTGGTACCGTCGTTACATCTGATTTTTCATAACACAATTGCTTTAATTACTTACATTGGGATCAGAGTAATGTATGTGATATTGTCCAATATTTATTTAATATAAAACAATTCTTTTAATGATGATTTGGTTTTAAGAGTTAGACGAGTAAATAGGCCATCTAGAGTCAATTGTGTAATGGTTTACGGCCTGGTGATGTAAAATTTCATCTGTCCCCTTGGGGTATTTTTGTACCAACTCCTAACAAAAAAATTAATAATGGTGGGCTAAATAGGAATACCAGTAAATCCTTGAAACGCATTGTTAAAATACTTAAAAATCTGAAGTTGCTAGATAAAGTTAAAAACCAATTCAGATACAGAAAATGCCTAATAAACTATATCAACTACGATGTAACTAAGACAATGTATATATTTATTTATTTATTCAGAACATCCAACAGAAGCAAAAATAGTTATAAAGTTTAAACCACATCAACCAAATAAAGTCAACTCTACTTCTAATTCTAGGACATTACGACATAATAGTTGAATAGTTTGACATACTTAAATGTCATGTGCCTGGAGTTACACTGGATTATATGAACTCACACGCTGTAACAATGAATCTATCAATAAGTCTTCAATTTAGTATTAAATGGTGTACATTTTTAGCGGATTATACGAGAAATGAGCCGAGACGGCCCAGTGATTAGAATTGGATTTCATGTGCTTAATTTGTGTTTATGATTCATCTCCTGCTCGGCGGTGAAGAAAAACATCGTGAGGAAACCTATATGTGTCTAATTTCAACGAAATTCTGCCACGTGTGTATTCCACCAACCCGCATTGGAGCAGCGTGGAGCAATATGCTCCAAACCTTCTCCTCAAAGGGAGAGGACGCCTTAGCCCAGCAGTGGGAAATTTACAGGCTGCTAATGTAATGTATGTAAATACGAGAAAGTCTTGAATCTTTACTTCGTTCATAATTTATTCATTCATTCGACATTCGTCTATCATATTTACTATGTCTATAAATCTATCTATCTATATATATATATAAATATAATAGTATTTAACTAACATGACTATATTTTTAAATGTTGAAAAAGAGTAACTACTGAGTTTTTTGCCGGTTCTTCTGGGTTCTACCTTCCGAACCGGTGGTAGCTTTACTTAATATAGTTCGACGATTCAAAAGAGCTTATAAAAGATAAAAGATTTGATTTGACTTTGGTTTCATTTTCAGTGTTCATTTTTCTCTTAATAATAACGAATATTTTTAGTTTTTGTACTATTTTAGAAATTAGTATATTTGTCCTATTGGACTAAGCGTCAAGCGGGCTATTGGGTACCTGTTTAAGGACGCTGAATACGCATATCTTGAAGGAGCCTTTTGTGAAGCTGGTTCTCGGTTTATGACGTTGAGCTAGGTTTAACTATACTAGAAGTGGAAGAGGAAGGAAACCGGCGAGCACGGCTTAACATTATTTGGTAACCTATGTTTAATTTATTTCATTTTCAATCATTTGTGAAATAAGCTCCAGACCGTCTTCTTAAAAGGAGAGGATGCCTTAGCCCAGCAGTGGGATAATAACAAGCTGTTACCTCACTTTTTCCTACCACATCATCACAAATCCAACGTCATCAATAACAGATTAACGAACTTGCTATACAGTTGTGTTAGTTTTGATAATGAGTATAAAAATTATGTCACAAATATATAAGTCCACACAAATGATGTACGTCAGATCTTTGCGCTACTCTATAAGTAAGTCTATTATTATTTTGGCGCAAACCCAAAACTTAAACTAAGCTGGTCTTACATTCATAAAAATTGCATTCCGAAATGGAACCGTATATTAAAGATTATATTAATAAACTATGTATATCTACCATATAATTTCAACATACTAACCTGGTAACTTGGTAACAAATAAACAAATCTTTGTAAGATACTTAGACATATATAAACGAGGTAAATATATACTTGAAATATAAATAACTGTCGATTTTCTTACTGATTTTTCACCGTACGTTTATATTTAATATCTGTGGTAGCTTAAAGATTTACATATGATATGATCTTGTCATCGTCGTCCTGCCCTTGTCCCAATTTTATTTGGGGTCGGTGCAGCATGTCTTCCATACTTCTTTGTCTGTCTGCCATATCGTCTTACACACAATCCAACCATCGTTTCTTTGGTCGTCCCCTTCCTCATGACATGACCTTGTAAATGCCTCAAAAGTGCTTTAAGAGAATTATGAAAATGATATTTTATTTACAATGACGTGTTTCGATTATTCTTTTTTTGGTATTGATTGTAAATTTAATCAAGATATTCCATCCTCTATATATTGATGGGAATTATAATAGATAGATTATCTGCACGCGTCTCTGGCTTAGCGCGAGACAACCTTTAGCTGATCAAGACGTTTATTTTAAGATTACGTGTAATGAAAAACGTGTTGTATCCACGATGAGGATAAAATCATTATTTTACGTATTTTGAATGAAATGTTACAAAAATTCGTCATCGTTCGGAAATGAATGAAATTTTGTGAGGATACCAAAAGATCAAAGTCCGTTTGAACGTAATGTACTCAAAATCTACAGAACGTGATTGACCAATAAGAATGGATTTTTTTTTCACCAATAGACGGAGTGGTTCATGAGATACATTTAGGTGTGTAATTTATTTGTCTAGATCGGCTGAAATATTACAATGATTGTTGAAGATGTCGGAAAACGCATGCTTACTGAGATTAGTGCACCGCGTAAACCAGTTGAGTAATTTCGCAACTCATTTTGATGCGGTTTTTTTAATAGATAGAGTAATTCAAGAGGAAGGTTAATATACATAATACACGCATAATATGGTAGAGAAACACTGATAATTTTCCGCCCGCTAGGGTATTCGTCTAATGTCTATCTCTTAGGGATAACCCACAATAACTATTTTTATCCTTTACTTTTTACGAGAAATAATGGTTTATTTACGAAGCGATTTTAAGAAATACAACGTTTATCCTTATCCAATTAAGTACCTTAAATACACTGTGCATTTAATTTAGATAAATATTACAGCATGTAATTTAAATGAATATTTTTGAAGATATTACAGATTTAAAATGCAGGGAAACAGCGGTTAGTATTGCCTTATGACAAAAAAAGTTATGAAAGATGTATATAAAATCTGTAGTATATTTAGTATCAGCATTGCACCCGTGCGAATCCGGGGCGGATTGCTAGTATATGATATAAATATTGTATGAAGCCTCATATACTAGTTATATATAATTCAGCTGCATTCCTCAGAAAAGTTTTACACAACTCTCATAGCGTCCAAAGAATTTCGCTTCAAAATCCAGGATTTATTTTTTGGCAACAAAGCCGAATCATCGATAAAAATACTTCGAACTTTAATAGTTTTCAATAATTATATTTTGATGTCATAAGTTGGTGGACTGAGAAATGTTCCACTTGATGGTAAGTTGTCACCACTCTCCACAGACGTTTGTACTGTAAAAAATATCAATCGTTCTTCCATTGTGCCACCAACCTTGAGAACTGTAACGTATAGCCTTTGTGCTCGTAACTGGCTCATTCCCCGTCCACCAGCTTCCACCAGCACAAGTTTTGCTATCTGGTGTAGATGTGAGAAATGAGTGGGTAGTACAACTAAAAGTAAAATACTATAACTAACATAATATGCAAGTAAGAATTACTTAGTAGTATACTTATTTACTTGGTGGTAGGGCTTTGTGCAAGCCCGTTGGGTAGGCACCACCCACTCATCAGATATTCTACCGCCGAACCGCAGTACTCAGTATTGTTGTGTTTCGGTTTGAAGGGTAAGTGAGCCAGTGTAACTACATGCACAAGGGATATAACATCTTAGTTCCCAAGGTCGGTGGCGCATTTGGAATGGTTATTATTTCTTACAGCGCCCTTGTCTATGGGCGGTGGTGACCGCTTAGTATCAGGTGGCCCATATGCTGGTCCACCAAACTATGCCTTAAAAAAAAAACATTGGTTAAATATGTCCAAGACAAAATTATTGTCTTGGACACATTAGATTACTTGCGCGTTTGCCTCCCAAAAATATATAAAAATAAGATAGCTAATTCCATTCAGCCTAATGACCATTAAAGATTAATCCGAAGTCATTCCAACGGATTTATTCATGAAGATGGAAGGTCAATTTATTTTATTACTCAGCGATACTATACAAAAATGCTATTACTTATTGATGATAAAAAAGCGTGGAGTTCATGCTTGTTGACTTCCAGGCGGGAGACATAACATACATATATAATTGTATTTAACTAACATGACTGTATTTTTAGATGTTGAAAAAGAGTAACTACTGAATTTCTTGCCGGTTCTCCTCGGTAGAATCTACATTCCGAACCGGTGGTAGCTTTACTTTAAATAGTTTGTTAAATGACGATTCAAAAGTGCTTGTAAAAGCCTACTTGAATAAAGTATATTTTGATTTGATTTGATTTGTTGAATTTTGTATGATATCTAAGTCAAAATAATCTTCTTTGTACGACATTTTCCTCGACTTTACCAAATGTCAATTTGACACGGGCGTTTCATTGTCAATTGTCGTCCCGTATTCATGACTTATCCGATATATGCTGTCGAATATCTGGGCGCACCGTTGACTTGTAATAAATATTGAGGAGTTGTAAAATTATGAAAAATGATGCTAAGAATATGTGTGTAATATCACGAGCCAATTTCTACTAAACTGACCAACGTACCTAACGTATTATAAACTATACAAGGTTTTATTGTAACATATTTATGATATAATTAATGATATCTTTGACAGTTTCGAACATCGTGGCAAAACTCAACAGAAAATAGCGAACTGTGTGGGTAATATAGTGCACAAATTTGTGCGCAAACACAGTTATTCAATTGAAATCACGACTGCTTGGGTGAATTACTAAACAGAAAAATTCCAATAACAGTTTCATTGGCCTGACTTGGGTCTTATTAGCCACGAGATTTGCGTGACATTTATATACGATATATTTAAAAAAAACTAAGGACATTATAAGATTTCATTATGTTCTCGATTATTTAAAATAACGTTAAAATTATCGCAGATTTTAATCAAAAACCATTCGTATCCCAACGTACTGAATAAGTTTTGCGTATAAGTGTATATCGTACCTCAACAAGAGACGTGTGAGGCCGCACGCTATACAAAATCGCATAAAAATAGCAGCTAAGGTGCCTCGTAAAAGTAACTAAGCAGTTTAGAGGTTAAACGTGCCCCCGCATAACTTCGTATAACACAGGACCTAAAGCTTCTAGATGTGGCACGTAATATTAAAAATATTTTTAAAGATATATTTCTTTGGGGAAGATTCAATGTCGAATTTGAGATCAACTCGGGTTCCATCATAGGACACTAATTATTGTAAAAAAAACAGCATTGTAAATCTGTTTATTTGAAAAGAGCAACTATGCGAGTTTCTAACCGTTTCTTCTCGCTGGAGGCTGCTATCAGAAACGGTGGTAGTATTTTAATATTGACGATCAATATTGAAGATATAATGTGACCGTTTCTTTGGCGTCCTTATAAATAATTATAGAAAACTAATAAATAAATTAGCAGCCTCACAGTAGTCGCATATGATGAGTGAAGCTTGTCATTGTTTCTTGCCAGTTCTTCTCGGTAAAATCTACATTCCGAATCGATGATCGCTCTTACTTAATATAGTTTGTTAAATGACGATTCGAAAGTGCTTGTAAAACCTACTCGAATAAAGTATATTTTGACTTTGATTTATATTTTTTTTTTTGAGACATCGCAGGAAAGTGAGATGAGTGATCTTATGTATTCTTCTTAATATAACAATAGTATTTAATAACGAAGTACATACGTTTCAATAATAAGAAAGCGTCATATCGTTTAAGTGAGCTAATATTAGTTTTTCATCAATATAAACACATATGCAAGTACAGCTACTGTTTGACACTGCGATGCTAAATAAATATATTGACAGCGGTTTGATTACAGTCTAATGTCACATTTCGCTTTCGCTTTTTACACGCTTGTGAAATTTTACGATTTATCTTTTGTGAGTTTCGAGTTTTTTCTTAGAATTGTTCTACAATTGGGTATTTGATTTCGACGCCAGTGTTCCACGAACAGGAACGGCAAATGTTCTGAAACACGTCGAATATTTGTCGATCACTATTTAATATATGTGACCTATACAGATAGTCCAATGTGAACATATGAATTTTAATAAGAACCCACAATGCGTTCAAATCCCGGTAAAAGCTTCTGAAATTTCATTTGATAAATTTGAGTTCATAATTAATTTTGAGCTCGGCGTTAGAAGGAAACATCGTGAGGAAACCTGTCTATAGCGTTCTTAACCCAACATGGGATATTTATCGGCAGTTACAAATATAGGCACATCCAGTAAATGTATTTCTAAGTAAACAGTATCAAATAAACAATAATTTAAATATGAACGGAGACACGAGGGTACCAGCTGATACGTCCCCATGTGTTTGGGTTCACAGCCCCTAACATTTACCTGATGTTTGGAAATGAGATTTTTATCATCCCCTAACTAAATTGTTATTATGTACCAAGAAAATAGGACTGAAAGAGATCACAGATTACTGTCATATAGTAAGTTAAACATTTTTTTGTGATTGGTTACCTCCGCCCATAGATATTATCGTTTTATTTGATTTGGCTTAGATTGGACACGGTAGGTGGCGCTGCGATCGGGAAGTAAAATTCCTATTTAAGACGGACAAATTCAAATGAAAAAACTACTATATAAATAAAACTTGAACCAGAAGATGCAGCACGTTTTGGAGCATCGTTTCTGTAATGCTTAATTGAAAATCCTTCTTTACTTTCTGCACCCCAGACATTTACATTAACAGCCCATAAATTTCCCACTGCTGGGCTAAGTCCTCCTCTCCCTTTGTGGAGAAGGTTGGAGCATATTCCACAACGCTGCTCCAATGCGGTTTGGTGGATACACATGTGGCAGAATTTCGTTGAAATTAGACACATGCAGGTTTCCTCACGCTGTTTTCCTTCACCGCCGATCACGAGATAAAATTTAAACACAAATATTGCACATGAAAATTCAGTGGTGCTTGCCTGGGTCTGAACCCGAAAGCATCGGTTAAGATGCACGCTTTCTAATCATTGTGTCATCTCGGCTCTTACCCCAGACAACGGGTAAGCAATAATTCATGATAATCGTTTTATTATTATTGACATGCAAGCGTAATAAATTTATTTCACAGATGAAAGCTTGAAATTGACAAAGTGTTACTGACTAGTAGTTCTTTTTATGGGCAAATACACTAAACATGGATACAGTCTAAGTAAAAGTAGCATACAATTTTGAATTTTGTAAAGACACAAGAGATAAAGCTTTGACTATAATTGAACACCTCAATAAGTATCTAAGGCGTGAAGCAAATTTCGTATATTAGTAAGAACTGGATAGCTTAAAGAAATCCACTTCGTTTTTATATGGAAATCTTGAAGACCTCAAAAAAATAAATGAAACTTCAAACGATTGAATATAAGACGGTATATATTTAAATCCACAAAAGTTTGCACAAAAATTTTTAACACGGCTCAGAACTCGTGAATTCGAGCGTGTTAAATTTTAAGTGAGAATTTCGCTCTTAAAGTCAAAGTAATAAGGCCTCGTTCGCTGTGTACGCCTATTTAACCCCGTAATAACTTTAAACCTGAGCAAATCCTTTCAAAGCGTCTTATTCTGGAACAAGATTTTATTAAAATAAACAATAATTAAATTCAGTTTTTATTTGTTAAGTTGAACATAGTTAAATTATTTCTAATTATAAATTAAATAATAATAACTGAGGAGGTCCGATCGCTCCGACGGCTCGAACAAGACTCCCAATTCCGGCGGGCGTTCGGCGTTTTATAGCAAAAATGGGTGGGGGCACTATTTACTCAATATAACACATATTTATGGACGCTAAAATATTTCAAACTAATTTAACATCTCAAAATTCACTAATTATTATTAATTTAATAATCAAACGGTTTTCAATTATTAAAAATAATTAAATTAAATAATTTCCGGGCGCGTGTTTTTCTTAAATACGTGATTTTCCGCCGACATGTATATTTAGTTCACAATTTTTTTATTATTGCAGTTTGTTTTTCTAAGAAACACAATCAGTTCAGGCTAAATATTTAAAGTCATATTTCGTTCCTTTTATTCGAGTCATATACACTTGAAGTTATGTCCTATTTAGAAATCTAGTGTGCAATCAATTGAGGAATCGCTGACTCTGATATGACAATTTACATTAGTTTCGGGGTCAGAGGTCCACTATTTTTTGGTGATAATGTGAAAGCCCTAGATTTAGTTAATAAGCATAAAAATTGTGTACTTTTGTTTTCTTGGGTGTGTGAATAAATAAATTATTATTATTATTATATCACTATGCGAAGCGATTAAGACGTTTAAATTTATGACATATGAATATAATACTATAAAAGATATAAGTTGAAGTTGTTGAGTAAAGAAACAAGGAATATAACATAAGCAGATTAGCAAAACGACCACCCGATGTAGTAAGTGGTCATCACGGCAAAAACACCGACAATGCACAATATTGGGAATCTTATGTCCTTTATGCCAACAGACAAACAGTGTAACAACATTGACTCAAATAGGAACACAACAAGTTAAGAGAGCCGCGATGGCCCAGTGGTTAGAACGCGTGCATCTTAACCGATGATTTCGGCTTCGAACCCTGGCAAGCAACACTAAATTTTCATGTGCTTAATTTGTGTTTATAATTCATCTCGTGATTAGTGGTGAAGGAAAACATCGCGAAACCTGAATGTGTCTAATTCCAACGAAGTTCTGCCACATGTGTATTTCACCAACCCGCATTGGAGCAGCGTGGTGGAATAAGCTCCAAACCTTCTCCTCAAAGGGAGAGGAGGCCTTAGCCCAGAAGTGGGAAATTTACAGGCTGTTAATGTAATGTAGAATATAATTACAATTAGTAGGTGGTTGCTACTCGGACGGGTTCACAAAACCATACAACCAAGAATTTGTTTAATTATGTACAATTGTATAATACGTATATAAGCTCAGTGTATATACTAGTACTTAGTTCAATTAATTTTAATCACATTATATTTAGTAAAGCAAAGTAAAGCTGTGGACTTGACATTTTTAACTTATGAGTAAATATTAGCCGTATACCAGAATAAGTCCGTTTCACGGAACAAGCGCGGCATACAAAGCACTTAATATATGCATTTCCCGCATATATCATACGTATGTAATGTCATGCATACACAATGCAGTAAATATTATGATTTTGTGCTTCGTAAATAAGGACAAAGATCGTATATAGAGGTCTGGGGCATAAGCGAATTAGGAACATGTTTTATATGCAGGATGGGTTCTATAATTTATTATTATTATTTATTTTTTTAAATTGGTAGACGGTGTGGTGTTACGCGAATGGATAGAGTAAGGAATAAGTACATAAGAGGAAGTTTGAAACCGATAACTGAGAAGTTACGTGGATACCGACTGTCACGGTATGGTATGTCATGTTGTGAGGAAGGTCTTGAGCATGGACGTGAATGGATATAGAAGAAGAGGACGACCAGAGAAACGATGGATGGATTGCGTGAAAGACAATACGGCTGGAAAGACTGTTACTTGTGAGATGATGTTAGACAGAGAAATATGGAAGGAGAAGACATGCTGCGACGACCAATAAAATTGAGATAGGGGCAGGAAATTCTGCCACTTGTGAATCCACAAACCCGCATTCCAATGCGAAGGAGAAGAAGCATATTCCACCACGTTGCTCCAGCAACGTGGTGGAGTATGCTCCTAACCTTCTTCTCAAAGGAAGAGGAAGCTAAGGCCCCGCAGTGGGAAATTTACAGGATGTACCTTGTAGTGGAATTGAGTAAAAACTGAATTTCTGGCTTGTATGCTAGTGTTTCCGTCTCCGATTAAGGATGTCACGAGCTTTCAGTCCATTACGGTCCAATGCAGATTGATGGATACAAGATACACGTTCCAGATGTTCATCTAACACCTGCCTTTTCTTACGTTTCGCGTCCCCGTTGAGTACAAAATTAATAATAAACAAAAAATGAAGTAAAATAAATTTGAGCATTTGATTGCGTTTGGACGTTTTTTTTTAAGACAGGCAAACGAGCAGGAGGCTCAACTGATGGAAAGTGACTACCACCGCCCATGGACATCTGCAACACCGGGGGGCTTGCAGGTGCGTTGCCGGCCTTTCAGGAAAAAGTACGCTCTTTTCTTGAAGGTTCCCAAGTCGTATCGGTCCGGAAAAACCGCCGGCGAAAGCTGGTTCCACAGAGAGGTTGTGCGAGGCAGAAAATGCCTTAAAAACCGCGCTGTTGTGGATTTACGGACATCTAAGTGCTGCGGGTGAAATTTAGAATTTTGACGAGATGTCCGAAGGTGAAATTCAGCAGCCGGGATTAATCCGAACAATTCCTCGGAACATTCCCCGTGATAAATTCTGTAGAAGATGCAGAGCGATCCAACATCTCTACGCAAAGCCAAAGGATCAAGCAGATCGGAAAGGGCTTGATCGTCGATAATTCGAGCCGCTCTACGTTGGATACGGTCAAATGGAAGGAGCTGGTACTGGGGAGCACCCGCCCAGAGGCGAGAGCAGTATTCCATGTGAGGCCGAATTTGCGCCTTGTATAGTCTTAGACGAAGGGCCGACGTGAAATACTGTCTTGCCTTGCTGAGCACACCGAGCTTTTTTGATGCCAATTTGGCTTTGTCTTCCAATTGACCGCGGAACTGAACGATGCTCGAAACTTCGACGCCAAGTATTCCGATACTAGCTGTGGCGGCTAACGGAATGTTCTCGAATCGTGGAGATACGACAAATGGTGTTTTTTAGCAGTTAAGGCGCAAACTTGCGTCTTTTTGGGGTTGAAATGGACTAGGTTTAGCCGACCCCAGTTCGAGACTTTGTTTAACGAAGACTCGATTTCAGACACAAGTTTGTTCCGGAAATTCGACGTTTTCCCGAGAAATATTAGCACGGCCGGTGTATGAGGTGTCTACGGTGCTGTCGTCTGCATAGCAGTGAATGTTACTGATTTGCAACAAGTCTTAGGTTAAGATTCGGTGACTGGGCCACCTCGACTCGTAACAAACTTCAAAAGGCGTATACTGTAAATTATTATTTTTATTATTATATTTGTTTATTTTTGTTTTATACCAATTAAATAATTACCTATAATTTTAAGTTCTTCAAGTAAAGGTTATCGTAATGTATTCAAGTTGAGGTTGAAAGAGGTTAGAAAATATGTAAACTTGTCGTAGTTTGTGGATTGAAATCAGCAGCACTGAATTATTGGGTATTTATTTGTGTTTTGCAGTGAAGGGTATCAGTTGCAAATAAAATCGGTTACCAATTTAAAGCTGATCTCGTTGTTATAGTAGTAATCATCGTATCGGTTTTCGGGGTTAGCTCGTATTAACGAGTTATAGATAAATAAAACTTCAGTTAATAGCTGAGCTTACTAAACTCAGTTTAATTACAGTTTCAATTTAATTTTCCACACTGATTAATAATTTGGAATTATAGTCTATTTGAATATTGCTTCCTCACTTTCTGTCCCGTTGATTTGACATTTGAAAATTTGAAAAAGAGGCAGCACTGTTTAAGTAATCACCCCCTTTTTTACCCTAAATAACACCTTACAGGTGATAACGTATATATTTATCGTTTAATTTTAATCTATACATATACTTAAAAAATATATCATATATTTAAAAAATCACAAACAGACACTCTGTTTGTGATTTTAAAATAACAGCTGTTTACTACATGTATACACGGTACATATATCAAAATAACATTTTTTCCATTTTCGTCTATCTGTCTGTTTTTTTCGGCTAATACTGGAACCGCTGGTCCGATTTTGACGGCAGTTAGCTAATGTAATAAGGAGTAACTTAGGCTACAATAACAACATTTTTGTTAAATTCTAACGCGCACGAAGTCGCGGGCACAACTAGTTCTTTTATATAACACTAGTACTCGCCTGCTAGGATGGTAGTCAGGTCTTACGCATATAAGTAGCCTATGTCATACTTGGAGTTCAAGCATGCTTTTGAAAAAGCATAAGACACGAACACAGAGGTATTTTCGAGTTTATAATATTAATAAAGATAATATGAAGAATTTTGTAGATAATATTAATTTTATTTTTTGTGAAACATCTATTGGCAGACCATTAAAAAAAAAGGGACTAGTATCGCATGACGAAAAACGTCATGACTCTTATGCCATCGCGCGTCACTACCCGCACTCTATTCTCCCTCGTGTCTGGCGTGTGTACTATTAACTTCGTCGCTAAATAATATTATAACAATAAGAAATATATATTTATTTTATAATATCACCTGTGTTAATAATGTCTCCTGACTGATTTCGCTATCACGGCCAATTTGAAGAGACCGGACAACTAACATAACACATAGTGCACTAGTTTGTGCGCAAACACAGAGACTCTCATTATTTACGCTCTTATAATCCGAAACATTACCAACGGATTAACGTGCTCTCCGAGGCAACAACACGCACTTCCAACTTTGTGACCCTGGACTGGTAATAAGAAGATTTCAACAGAAAAACCAATAAATTTTAATTTAAAATTCGAGCTTGGGATGAATCTCGTAATTTGCACCCTTGTATGTAACTAGACCAACTGCATTCTACCTTAAAACTCAGACTACGTAGCACTTAATACACCGCCCCCCCCCCACAACCCCTCTTGAAAAACTAGCATCTCCCACATGCGGTCGAAGCTACGGAAGCTAGTGTTTCATAATACAAAGCGACTGAACATTTTTATGTTGGCCAGGGTTGAATACGATAAGGCGTGTATTAAATTGTTTTCATCTCGTATTACACTGTCTCGTGACGTATTTCAACGTCAGAGTGACTGATAAGGTATCGGTTCGATTGCACCGCTATACTTTAGCTTGAAATTGCTGTTAATTCCAGTATAAGTAGTTGGACTTTTTTTTATTACATTTACATACATTACATTAGCAGCTTGTAAATTTCCCATTGCTGGGCTAAGGCCTCCTCTTTCCCTTTGAGGAGAAGGCTTGGAGCATATTCCACCACGCTGCTCCAATGCGGGTTGGTGGAATACACATGTGGCAGAATTTCGTTGAAATTAGACACATTCAGGTTTCCTCACGATGTTTTCGTTCACCACCGAGCATGAGATGAATTGTAAACACAAATTAAGGACATGAAAGTTCAGTGGTGCTTGCCTGGGTTAGAACCCGAAATCATCGGTTAAGATGCTTTCTAATCACTGGGCCATCTCGGCTTTTTTTCTATTAATAGGTTTATATTTAAAGTCATACCGCCTACTGCATCAATAACTTGTAGCGTTATACATCACGTGGTCATCTGTCACGGCAGCTTTGGTATACTTTTTAGTGCGATATTTGGGGACTTCGGACATACTATTGCTGTGTGATAGTATTTTTTCGATTGAGCTGGTTTTTGTTAATAATAATTATTAATTTAAAGTAATTATTATTGTTGATTGTTATTATAAACTTAGCTTAGTGTATTATTTTTAAAAAGTTATTTTTACTTATGGTGGATAGAATCACTTCAGAATCCGGGTTTAAATCAGAACAAGCTCGAATTAGTTTTTAATTCATCTTACGGTGGATATATATGTATTATATATTGTGTCAACTGACTCATATTGGAGCAACGTTGTTTTCAAAGGGAGAGGAGGTCTTATTATATTTTTTTTATATCTTTATTTTTCTTCTTCTAAGGTCTTAGACCAGCAGTGGATCATTAATAGGTCGGTAAAACTTATAATGAAGCAAGGTGGTGAAATAAGCTCAACATCTTGTTACAAAAATTGTAGGTAATTTCCTAGCAAGCGTTTTAAGCGTTGCGTTTGTTTAAGTAAAATCAAAACAAAGATAGTAAACAAAAGATGGACAAACCAACCAATGTCGTAGTCTGACATTTATAATATTAGTAGGGATATCAATAAGAAAAATAATTCGTCTACATTTATCGGCATTGGTGACCGAATAACTTAGTAGTTTTATCTCTTAAGTATAATATACCTTGAATATTATGTTCCTATTTCTACGAAAAAATATAGTTAGATAATATATTATAGCCCTATATAGTTCCGCTTGCCATTTCCAACCGTATCCGAAAAAGAATAAAGGGTGACATCAATCTCCGTAGAAAAAAACACCATTAGGGAGTAAACTGTCCCCATTAAGGGGACTTACGTATAATGTCTGTCTATTTGTCAGCTCGTAATTCTGTTACCTCAGCCAAACGACGCATAAGAAGTAAGTCGTTTTGTTTCGAGCGATTAGAAACTTCTGTTGCTCTGCTAATAAGATATGATTTTAATATTTGTCTAATTGGCAGAAACTTCGGGAACGTTCGGGATGTTTTGTTGTGCCATATCGAATGCGCACGTAGACTCTTATGCCGGGACAGTAGACGGTATGATGCTCTGTTCAGCTTGTCCGCTCTGTACGTCATGTGTGTGCAAGTCACGTATATTACTATATAAGGAATAAAAACAAAAAAAACTTAGAATAGATTTACCGTTAGAATATCACCATTTATAGTATCTCCACGATTTAAGAACATTCCCATAGCTGCCACAGAATCGGAATACTTGGCGTTTATTTTTCGAACCTCGTTCACAACAAGCCATAGGCATTAGGACCTTAAGAAATATTAACCAATCCTTACATCGCCGATGCACCACCAACCTTGGAAACTAAGATGTCCCTAGTACCCGTAGTTATACTCACCCCTCAAACCGGATATACTTTATTGCTATTTTTATAAAATATATGATGAGTGGGTGGTAACTTGTGGTAGAGCTTTGTGCAAGCCCGACTGGGTAGGTACCCCCCACTCATCAGATATTCTACCGCCAAACAGTAGTACTGTTGTGTTCCGGTTTGAAGGGCACAAGGGACGTAACATCTTCGTTCCCAAGGTTGGTAGCGCATTTGTGATATAAGGAATGGTTAATATTTCTTACAACGCCATTGTCTTTCGGCGGTGGTGACCACTTACCATCAGGTGGCCCATTTGCTCGTCCGCCTACCGATATCATAAAAAAAAACCTTTTACAATAACAATAACATTATTTGATATAAGTATTGTTACCAAAATAACTTATAATAAATTTAATTTAAATAAAGGTAGGTACTCGTACGTCGTATTTCCTCTCTAGAATCTAGACAATAGATTTTAATACTTACCGTGTCTTAACTGCATGCTACTTTAAATTTATGGCACATTCGCAACGGTTATATACCAGATGAACTAAATAAAAGAGGAAAGTCTTTGTTTACGAAATAATATCTTTATATAGAATGTATCTTTTATGACATATAAGAAACTGAAGGAAGATATAAGTTGATATCTAGATATGTGTAAAGTTTTAAGCAAAGTCAAATAAAAAATATTGTCCGTGTACTTAATTAAATATACCGCGATGGATTAGTAGTTACTTCACATGGATTCCAACCAATGTAGGTTCTTTCAATTGTTTAATTTGTATTTGTAA
Source organism: Vanessa atalanta (assembly GCF_905147765.1). Lineage (NCBI taxonomy): Eukaryota > Metazoa > Arthropoda > Insecta > Lepidoptera > Nymphalidae > Vanessa > Vanessa atalanta. The sequence goes on from NC_061896.1 coordinate 851,094, forward strand.
TTCATATCGGCGACTAAGGATTTGAAAAAAATAAAAAAAATCTGCATTTATCTACTGTAAATCTGTCATATGGGGATTCCCCAGCACGCATTTGAGCAGCGTGCAAGCAGTTTAAATTGATTTAATTTTTTAAAGTTTTCAAATCAACACACCAGCTAGCGGAGCCGCGCTTATAATATTTTTTTTACAAATTTTACACATTAGCAGCCTGTAAAATTCCCACTGCTGGGCTAGGGCCTCCTCTCTCTTTGAGGAGTAGGTTTGGAGCTTATTCCACCACGCTGCTCCAATGCGGCTTGGTGGAATACACATGTGGTAGAATTTCGTTGAAATTATACACATGCAGTTTTCCTCACAATGTTTTCTTTCACCGTCGAGTACGAGATGAATTATAAAAACAAATTAAGCACCTGAAAATTCAGTGGTGCTTGCCTGGGGTTGAACCCGAAATCATCGGTTAAGATGCACGCGTTCTAACCACTGGGCCATCTCGGCTCGTTGTATAATGTACTATAATGTTATTCAATAGTACTCACAACCTGTATTAAGATGGTTTCGTATAAAATTCAATTGTACGGAATTTATTTGTGTGACATTACACGAACTCACGGATTACTCGCAGTCTTAATCCTTCCTTGTTAATTGTAATGATTTCTCTTATTTCCTTCCATTTTCCTGTTACAATAGCTACTAATTATTTATCTAATACAGATACAGAATTAGGAATTGTTACATATAAAATTCCCTTATAACTAATCAAACTTCCTGTTATTTTAGCGTCGTCATTAAGGATCGAACGTCTTAACGTACTCGTTGAAACGCAAGTCCGATTGCGATAATGAACCAGCTCTCCTGTCATTCCTGGAAATAAGTATCACGTGATGGAAAATGACTACATGGAACTTTTAGATGCATTGCTAGCCTCTTTGGAAGGTATGAGCTCTTACCTTAAAGTTTTCAAGTAATATTGGTTTAGAAATGACGTTATTACTTCTAATTATATTCTATTACATAAATCTGAGTAATTTTATTCCATTCAATATTAATACTTTGTACTTCCTTGCTGGTATAGTGTGATCCAAGGACTTAGCGATCTGCGGCGGAGCGGGAGAGGGAAGAGAACGCCACTGCATATCCGCTTCACCGAAGAAGACCTGAGAGGTGAAACAAGCGAAACGCGCACTTTTACCCCTGCCTCAATAGGCTCCGCTGGGACAAGGGGTGTTCTCAGTACCCTGGGAATCGCCTTAGAAAATGGAGGTGCGCACATGTAGTTCGAACGTCAGGGCGTGACATTAGCATGAGAATACGAGCCCGTGACGCCCTCGAAGAGAAAGAGAAGGTACCGCTAATTTTTTAGTGGTTATACCGGTGTACTAAGGCAGATTTGGCATCCTAGGTATTGGCACCACTCACCGGCTTCACACCACATCAACCCCCTCAGCACCTCATGTAGAGAAGAGGAAGCTAAACGTGTAGAGTATTGCTCCAGCGAGATAAAAAAAGAGATCTGGATTCGAGGCTTTACTTGTAGCCATTAGACGAATGAGGCAATTTAAAATTAATAAATACCGATCTCACGCGTGTGTTACTAGGCAATGAATGAGATAGGTAGGCTTTTGTGTAGCGAAATGTATGAAGGAGTTTCTTATAAGCAATATAGAGGCCGGATTCCCGTAATATTGGTTTATTTCGTCAAATTCCAACTCAACGCTTCGGAAGCTGCGACGGGCACTTACATTGATAGTAGTGATGGGACATGATTAACTATATCGATATTGAAACTATTATTTAATAATATTAGGAGTTATTGATCCGTGAGTTTTCCCTCGCGAAAATCGTTACTGATTTGGTCTCTCATTAGCGTAATTTTATAATTATAAAGGATTATAATCTTTCTCAATAATAATGGACTAACTAATTCAAAAAGATTCTGTGATTAAGGCAGGCAGAGCCGAGATGGCCCAGTGGTTAGAACGCGTGCATCTCAATGTGTCTAATTTCAACGAAATTCTGTCACATGTGTATTCCGCCAACCCGCATTGGAGCAGTGTGGTGGAATATGCTTCTCCTCAAAGGGAGAGGAGGCCTTAGCCCAGCAGTGGGAAAATTTACAGGCTGCTAATGATTAAGGCAGTAACCATCTTCACTTATTCTACCGCCAAACAGAAATATGTTCCAGTTTGAGTGAGTAAGCTTGTGTTACGACGGACGCAAGAGTTATAACATCTAAGATTGGCATACGTTGTAAAGGATGGTTAATATTGTCCATAGTCTATGGGCGTTGGTCACCAATGTGGTCAACCGAATTGCTACTAAGTAGGTACCAATTCCATTTGATTCCCCACTAATTTATTTAATTAAAAAAAAGAAAAATCAATAAAAGCTTTAAAACACTAATACATTTTAGATTTAATTTTTATTTATAAGTAAGCAATTGGAAAGTTGGCAACAATTTTGAGATCAAATTTGAAATTGAAACTTTTCTGGAAACACGTTTTAGTCATAAAAATGTTTTCAAGACTCTTCGGACTCATCTGTGTAGATAACATTTACATAGATTTTTTATTTTCAAGCATTTCATATCAGCTTGAACCAGAGATTTTTTTATGAAAACAGATCGTGGCATCTTTTTTACACCGTATACTTCGTGGTAGGGCTTTGTGCAAGCCCGTCTGGATAGGTATCACCCACTAATCAGATATTCTATCGCCAAATAACAGTACTCTGTATTTTAGTGTTCTGGTTAGAAGGGTGTGTGAGCCATTTTAATCCCAGGGGCAAGGCACATAACATCTTAGTTCCCAAGGTTGGTGGCGCATAGGTGATGTAAGGAATGGTTAATATTTCTTACAGCGCCTTTGTCTATGGATGGCGGTGACCACTTACCATCAGGTGGCCCATATGCTCGTCCGCCAACCAATGCCATAGGAAAAAAACCAACTACGACGTTACCACATCATAAAATTATTTTTAAATTAATTAAAGCTATTTGAGCAACAAAATTACTTATCGTTGAGGTAATACCTCAATTGATTTGATTTACTACCCTAGAATAGTTCTTACAATTTATACGAACATAAACTAAAGTAGTTGTACACAATTTTGTGCATAGCACAAATTTCGGGCACGCTAGGTCGGAGAGCTTGACGAAGCCTATTTTAAATCTGTGATTTAGACATATGTAATAATTTTTGTTTATGTGTATAGTTTACACCTATAAAATATATGGATGTATGCGTATGTGTGTGTCTATGACGTAATAAATATGCTTGTCGTGAGAAGTGAGTGTAACACCATGATATAATATCTATGATGATGATGTTTTCCGTTACATTGTTTGTTTAAGTCGTTTTGTAATCATTTGTGTATTTTACTTCATTTGTTAGTGTGAGTAAATTGTATAACATTTGAGTTGGTTTAAACACTTACATTGGGGATAATGTAATTGTAAAAATATTCAAATAGATGAAAGTGAACACTTTTTTTAAATACACAAAACCATTTCAACGATCTAAAGAAATGTTCATAATTTAATTAAGTTATAAAAACAATTTCGTCATCAATATCGACTCGTGCTTCGTTTGAAAATTATCGATATCATCGATAAGCAAAATAGCCATCCCTAGACCGTTTGCTCGGCGGAAACCGCATTTTGTGTAAGTCGTTCGGCGTTACCGAAATTAGATTTGGTTTGTGAGCTGTAAGTCTGATTAAAAGGGCTCCAACGCAACTGTTCCTTGAAGCCATACCAACTGACCTGGTTAATATCTAAGAAAATTGATATTCATTATATCTTAAGTACGCACATTTAATCGTCTTCAAGATTCTTGAAAATTCGTGAACCATTGGAATGCATTAAATTTGTTTTTATTTACGATGAATTGAGTACTGCTGTATAAGACGATATATAGCGTGAACTAGTGCTAGTGTTTTAGTGAATATTTTAATAAAACAGTGGATTTCAGTACTTTTATAGTTATGTAGCAACAAATCTTAAAATACAGTGTAGTGTATTAAGTGTCTATTGTCAGTATAATTTCATGGTGGTAATATCCACTCATCATATGGTTTGATGGGTGAGTGTTGCCGTCGCATTGGCGATGTAAGTAAAGGTATAATCTTTCTCACACCACCAATATCTTTGGACGGTGGTGACTACTTGCCATGGGGGCATTCATTTATTACATATTCTTACTAGATTTTGACACCCCTCTCCCTTCTAAGAATCCTCTCCTAATAAGAATAGTCCGAACCCTTTACCCCTGTTTAATATTTATTACATATGAATCAAAAGGAAAAAATGAATACACGCTTGGGTTGGTTTCGTACATTGGCGTTCGACAAGGAAGTCATGATTAGATCACAATAAAGACATTAATTGACACACATCAATAAAATAAGATCACACACTTAAATAATTTTTAACTGCCGTATTAAATCATCAAAGCAATAACGAGTGTCGTTTACTCAAACCAATGACGTCTAGTTCATAAGCGGGGACTTCCCGGTAGATGCAGTGCGGGTAGCGAGGGTACGCTGCGTTGGAAATAGTTTACCTATACGCATCCGAGCGAACCTCAGCAATAATTGCCCGCGCTTTTTCAAATCTTAACTTGTAAGAACAAATAAAACGTAGTCGACTCCCCTGCCCCCTCTAAAAGGTCTTTCGTAATAAATGACCCGCATCAGGTGGGAAATTTGTCCATCCGCCGATATATTTTAAAAGTGTGTTATTCTTTAAATGTATATAATGTTATGTAGAACAGAGCAAATGTCAGAATTAATTATATGTAATAAGTACAATATAAAGGTAAAAATAAATATTGATGTTCATACCGTACACGCTACAAGCCACTTTCTGCCTTTATATATTTTATTTGTCAAGTACAGTCAATGAGAAATGCGTAGAATACTAATTGAATTAAAACAAAACGTGTCCACATAACGATATTACCGAATGAATCCAGCCAACGGCTACTGAGTAGGTTTCGATCCGGGAACGCATCGTTTTCGATATCGACTTCTAATGTCAACACACACCATATACCGTTTATGAATACTTGATTTAAAATCTTAAAAAGCTTAAATTGTTATTAAGCCTGGTAATAATTAATACGCGCAGGCATACTAAAATAAAAAAAAATAAAAAAATTAAAAATATACTTACTATATCTATGGTGGCGTTTATATATGTATCTATTTAAAAAAAAAAAACTGTAAACGCAGGACTAATATTTCATATTCATGAAAAACAGGCTGTATTGACAGATCAAAGTGCCTCTCTCATGAAGAAAAGGCATTCGTTTGGTGTGGCTTTGTGCACGTCGGTCTTGGTAACAGAAATACTTGGTATTTTACCACTACCACATGGTATTATGGCTTTGGGTAGGGGTCACCCACTCATCATTCTACCATAAAAAAACAATACTATGTATTGTTGTGTTTCGTCACGCTGTTCCAATGCAGGCAGGATGATACACATATGGCAATTCAGTGATGTTTGCCTGGGATGGAACTCGTAGTCATCGTGCTACACGCGTCCTAACAAATGGAATATCGGGGAACTAAAAATATACATGGACATTTATTGGTGAAAATTATTATAGGTTAAAGTGCTCTCTAAAATACCAACATTATTAAGAGACTCCCCTCTTACCTCTCCTCCCTAAGGAGTAATGGAAACAGAACGGTATTCAACCATTATTTATTCCATTTTCAAGCAACCGCAAAATGTGTAAGCGGCTCGGACCACAGCTGAAAACAACGACGGAAATACGGGAACCTCGATGAAGGCCATACTTGCCCCGTTTTATGTGGCCACATTTGGACCAGACGGTATATACCCAAAGACTCATGTAGTATTATGATATTCTTACACAGGTTTTTAAAATCAAAGTATAAATTCAATATATAATAATCATAACACTTACTTATTGACTGACAAAAATCTATTACCGGTTCGGAAAGAAACTCATCCCATTTTTTTTATTACATTAATATAATTATCTATAATAAAACATTTTTTAATGAAAAGGTCATATTTTAGCGGATAGTTGGGTATTTAGCGAAGCAACATTGGTTTGTTCATATGCTTAATTTATTTCATCCTCGTTGAAGAATAATGAGTATGTGTGGGATGAGAATCTGCCACACTTGTATTAATTCAACAAACAGGATTGAAGCAACGTGGTAGAGTAAACTTTGAAATTTCTCCTCAATAGGAAGAAAGCCTTAGTGTACCAATTTTTTATAGTATTGGTTCGTGTTCGGAGAAATGGTTCACTTGATGGTAAGTGGTCACCACCACCGGTAGAAAAATATTAATTACACCTTACATAGCTAATGCGCCACCAAAATTAGGAGCTAAGCTTGTTATGTCCCTTACGTCTGTAGTTACACTGGCTCACTTACCCTTCAAGCCAGACAATGTTAGGTATTGCTGTTTGGCGTTACATTATCTGACGAGTGAATGGTACCTACCCTGACGAGATTGAACAAAGCCCTACCACCAAAAAACAGATTGCTTAAAACTATTTCGTTACAAATCAAAATAATAATAGAAAAACCACATTTCGTATTAAAATTACATTATAACAATTCATAATATTAATTCAGAAAACTAAAACTAAATACAAAGGACGTTATAGTCACATATATTGCCTTAACGTGGGGTCACCGCACCACGGCCCATAGAGCCATTTTATATATAAAGCTTATCCGGCTTAATACACAATTAAACTAAATAATAGATTTAACTTCACGTCTAACGTATTGTGATATAAATGTATTCTATTAATAATTCGTTTGTATAGAGAACTATATTTACATAGGGAGATGGTAAGTGGTCACCACTAGTTTGAATAATTAACCATTCCCTATATCTCTAGTGCGCCACAATTTTAGTTACTAAGATAAATATTGATGTGTTCGTGAGTGAGCCATTGTAACCATAGAATTACACTGGCTCACTCACCATTCAAACCAAAATACAAAGACAACTTTTCTGTTTGGCAGTAAAATATGTGATGGCTGGTGATACCTATCCAAAGAGTTGTGTGTCTTTGATTTGGGTACCACCCAGCTCTACCACCAAATAAAAATATAGTATGTAATATTTTTTTTATAATTATAATAAATAATTATATTAAAGATTATAAATACTAATAATCATATAAATAAATAAATGGCTCTGTTTTGAGCTGTTAGCTAAAAAAAATACTATAGAATTTTCTTCCTGACTGAACATACAGGACTAACACAAAGCAATCTGACATAACTTAATAATAAATAACATTTTATTTCGAGCCTTATGCGATTGTGATAAGGTTGAATTTAATCAATTATCTGTTTATTTACAACACATCACACCCGACTTCACACGTCTAGCTGTTTGCTACGCCTTTTATTGTGTAAATAGAATTTGTCACACTTTTATTTAGACGTTTGTTACGACTTAAATGTACTGCTTTTGTGACTTTTTATTACGATTGTTTTATGTTTAATTTTTTCTATAATATTAGATAGGCTGACTGGCAAGTGGTCAATCTGATGAGAGGTGGTCACCACCACCCAGACATTGGTGCTGTGAGAAATATTAACCATTACTTATGTCACCAATGAGAACTTAACCCTTATGGAGCGTCTTTAGTAGTTACCATGGCTTCTTAACCTTTAAACCAAAGCACAACTATACGAAGTACTGAAACTTGGTAGCAGAATTTATGATAAGTTGCTGTTACATTGCAGGCTTGCACAAAAACCTACCACCAAGTAATCATTTTAGTTAATAATTCATTTACTTGTTGATTATATTGCTTTTAATAAATGATAATCTCATGTATAAAAAACTGTCTACTTAAGCTCTTCTTCAATTGCCAACTGGTCGTAGTTTTGAATTTGACAATTCAAAAGTGCTCGTAAGAGCATTCTTGGTAGTTTATGAGAGCCCGACTGGGTCACTCATCATATTATTAATATATTCTACCGCCAAGCGGTAATGCTTGGTATTGTTAAGGACTTATTAGTTTCCAAGGTTGGTGGTGCATTGGTGAAATGAGGAATGATTAATATTCCTTTCAGTACCGATGTCTATGGGCAGTAGTGATCCATTTGCTAGTTTTCCTACCTTGAATATAAAATAAATTTAAAGTAAAAATATTTTTTAAATGCGCTAAAAATTATTAAATAAATGAAAATTTTAATAAACAAAATTTATCTAAACAAGTATTCAGCTCAATTGGTTAAAGATATCATCTTCAAATTGATTTTCAAGCTTTAGAAGTCCGCCATATTAAGGGTGACGTGACATTATTTTTCGAGTTATTCTTAGCAAGCCCTTTTACTTGATACTTGTATTATGAGTGCATTAAAAATAATTTGTCCGCCATCTTTGGTATGCCGCCATGTTGGATTTAGAATGACGTCACACTGACCATGCATTGTCATCCAAAGTGAACGTTTATACAATGGTTTATGATTTTTTTTAACACAAATGCCTCTAAAGTGTAGGGTTTTGATCTTGATGAAATGATGTAGGTACGAAGCACATTTTTAAATTATTGTTTAAGATTTGATCAGGGGAAGGGGAATGCATTTGTGGGGCCAAGACTGGAGGCCCGGGGCGAGCCGCCCCTTCCGCCTCCCTTTTAGTCCGCCACTGCTTCTTCGTTCAAATGCCAAATCCATGAGAACTGAAAGAGTAATGATGTTTACAAATCACCGTAAACACCCCTTTAATTTCATTTATAATTCCGTACATTTTTAATTCAAACGATCACTTAAGATGTAATTTGTTAACGGGGGTAACATTTTGAGTGGTACCTTTTAAAGGTTGTTGTGTAATTTAATGTAAAAAGGTTTTAATATTTCAATTAGTCTTCGTAACGGGATATTCGCTGTCCATGCTTGTCCAGCAGTGGGATAAATACAGCATACAACTTTTCTTAATAAGAAAGGGAATTTATGTGTACATAGCTTCAGTAATATTTAATTACTCACTAGTGGGTTCATAGATGATATACACTGACTTTTATTGAGACCTTGTATTTCACCAGTAGCTCTTAAATAAGGATATTTTCCAGTCCGAAGCAATGATTTAAATTTTTGATAACAAGGTGTTGTTCTTCTATATTGAAAGGAAATTCATTTTTAACTTTAGTCTTCTCATACTTCCATACTATTGAGACACGTTTAGTGTGTATACGGTACGAGTAAACATACGTAATATTATTGTTTCAGATTAACTGTAATCCTACTAATTTCTCGTGTAACGCTAAAGGTAGGTGCTTATAATGAATAACTATATTCATTTTACGGTCACGACTGACGTACGCATTGCGTAAGACAGGAAAATGCGTAGAGTTGCCCCTAAAACATTGCAATTAAAATTTTATTTCAATAAGTTTCAGCTATGTGTAAAATTTCAAAGTTAATTTATTTGTAACGTTTTTCGGTGTTAAGTTTTAAACGTTAAACGTTTCTCACGTAAACGAGTCACGTAAAAGATTGATGCGAATTTATTATCGCTTAAAGCGATCTCTATTAACGAAATTTGGTTAGAAGCATCGTAATAAGCTACATCCGTGTACGTGGAGGCTTATATAATGTTGTCTTAGCCACATACAATGCCTCGATTACGGTAAATTAAAAATATATTCAGATTAAATACTTTATTAAAAACTCTAAAAATACGCTCACGACAAATTAAACATAAGTTTAATGACTCTACGCTACTCCTGTTCCTTCTCATTACTCTTTAGTAATAAACGGGGCGCTGCTCGGATGGTACATAATTTGTGTCCTTTGATATTCCCACTGAAATTGGGCCTAAGGTCTCCAAGTGTCCGGGACAGATGGGATCGTCCCGGAAACGCTTTGTCCCGCGGTCAGTGATTTTGGTCGAAAATCTAGTTTCGAAACGTTACGCCTTTGAAATATATTTTTGCAATCATTTCCTGTCAATTCGTTTCGATAAACAGGAATACGGTAATTACAGTTTCTATAGGCTTTTGTTTTATAAATATAAATAAACCTTAGTTTGGATGTATCTCATGCAATTTGCTAATAACTCAGCTATATATAGGTAACAGTCCGTGATGAATACATGTACTAGTACAACATTATATAACTTAACTAATCATGTATAATTAGAGCCGTGGTGGCCCAGTGGTTACAACGCGTGCATCTTAACCGATGATTTCGAGTTCAAACCCAGGCAGGCACCACTGAATTTTCATGTGCTTAATTTGTGTTTATAATTCATCTCGTGCTCGGCGGTGAAGGAAAACATCGTGAGGAAACCTGCATGTGTCTAATTTCAACTAAATTCTGCCACATGTGTATTCCGCCAACCCGCACTGGAGCAGCGTGGTGGAATATGCTCCAAACCTTCTCCTCAAAGGGAGAGGAGTCCTTTAGCCCAGCAGTGGGAAAATTTACAGGCTGCTAATGCTAAATCATGTATAATTATCAATACGTCGATTTCAATTCCAAAGTTCTGCAAAGAACAATTGTAACAGCTTCGTCGACGTGGAAAACGGTATATTTTCTCAAAATAATGGCTTATAGCTAAATACAGACTCAAGATCTGACCTGTTATCCTGACACCCAAATAGACTTTTAATACTGTGCAAAGCACATAGACATTGGCGCCGTAAGAAACTTTGTCAGCGGAAATCCACCACCACAATTGAGAACTGAGATGTTGTATCCCATGTAAATGTAGTTCGCTCACGCACACTTCAAACCAGATAACAATAATACTAAATATTGCTACTTAACGGTACGGTTAGGTACCGCCAAACGTAAGTACTCAGTATTGTTGTGTTCCGCTTTGAAGGGTGAGTGAGCCAGTGTAACTACAGGCACAAGGGACATAACATCTTAGTTTCCCAGGTTGGTGGCGCATTGGCGAAGTAAGGGGTGGTTAATATTTCTAACAGCGCCAATGTCTACGGGCGGCGGTGACCACTTAATATCAGGTGGCCCATTTGCCTGTCCGCTTACCTATTATATAAAAAAAAATCTACCCAGACGGGATTGCACAAAGCCCTACCACATCAAAGACTAAATTTAGTTTCTATGGTTATTAGTGAATTATCAATAGGATTGACTAATTGGTAATATTGTAAACATTACCAATATACATGAACCAAGGTTACCGTCAAGGAAATCATGTCTTTTGAAACTAAATAAGGAAAAAAAACGAGAGGTGTCGCGTAATAGGCAGGTGGAATGAAGTATGCTCTATATGTGTATTACGTATTAAATATTAAACACATAAAAATAAATAAACAACGCTTGCTAATTAATGACAATAACAACATTGTTATTAAAAATCCTGTGAATTAAAACTATAACAAAACATAGGGTTAAATAGTGTAAAACCGTATTAAATAGAAAGAGACAGAACGTAAGAGAATGAAAAGGAAACATCGACCAGAGGTGACGTAGCGCTCTTTTCTTCGCTGTACTGTAATCCGCGTGCAAGAACTTCGTTTTAAACAATATGCAAGCAAAACAAATCGTGAATATTTAACCCACGACTATCGCTTAACATCGACTCCGATTGTGGATTGTGATACTATTAAAATTATAGTAAAACAAATTTTAATAGCGTATTTGAAATATAAATTGATATTAAAAATTCTATGGGCGCGATTCGAGAAAAATTTATAAGTAAAAATTTGATGTAACTTTTATTGTAATGTTTATGATTATTTTCGTTTATTTATAAATTAATGTATAATTGTTTATGTCCTGAAAATTATCACGAAGTGGTGACCCCAGCTTGCCCCACCTTTCCTTTTTATTACAGTCCTCCCTCACACCGTAATGAACGAGATTGCGTAATGCTATTAAGTATTATGCTTTTTTTTTTTCAAAAATCGCTAATCGCTCGTATCGTAACTCAAAGTACCTAATGTTAAAATAAAAAAACTAAAATTGAATCAATTAAAACCGCTTTTAACACTAACACATTATAATAGAAAATAAAAAAAATATTATTTAAATAAATTTTATTTATTTATTGTGTGTGAAGCAAGAACAGATGACTCACGAGTATCAGAAAAAAACCTGGCAATTCCGACTCGCGCACTGAGGGTTCCGTACCACCAGTCAGATAGACAAACGGACACTGATGTAACTACAAATACCTTTTAGGAATTTTTCTATACTTATGCTACAAGATATTGTTTGTTTTCAAATTTCATGATTCTGATGATGAGGGCAAAGGGTGTACCCTATATAGCGCGCAATGGCGGTGTTATCGTTTATAGATCTCGCAGACCTTGCCGAAAGTTTTTTAAGAAAACGGGTATGTGTTTTTAAATTAAGATAAACTATTGCATAAACCGATTTACATTAAAATAAATCAATAAACTACATAAATCTTTACGTCCTAATAATACACACATAATAATAAATATGTCGAGGTGAGGTTTGTGGCAACATTTGTTCCAATAAACGAAGGCAAGCTTGACGTTATATCGAGTCAAGCTTGGGTGGGAATCGAAGACGAGAGATCGCGCTAAGCGGACGTGTCTGTGCGATTTGGACTAGTCTTTTTTATTTTTCACGCAGTGGAATTCTTCAGAAAATTATCCGAACTGCATGAGTATGGGGAACGGATTATATGGGATTTCTACACTACGATTGCCATCTTCGCCACAGATCAGAGAAGTTGAGACGTGACGATATTTATGCAATCTCTTGGTGATTAATAATTGTAACCTTTGTATAAGTGAAGAATCTTATTCGAACGAGTGATTATTTTATATATAAAAGACCGATATGAATAATTTAACTTTAACAATAAATTGGTTTTGATATATTTAAAGTATTATATTTTACTTATTATGTGGTATGGCTTTGTGCAAACCCGTCTGGGTAAGTGTTAGTCACTTATGAGGTATTTAGCACCAATTGCTTGCCTATATCATAAGAAAAATTACGTGTAGTTGGATTCTGTATGAAACTGCGCTCAAATTCAGTATCTCGATTGTATTATAGAAGTTGAGAACAGAGTTACGACTGAGAGATAAATTGGTCGTGTTTCCGAACACAATGCACTATCTAGCCTAAAGAAATTAAGGCATGAAAAGGCCTACGTGGGATGGAGGAGCTGCAGAGCCAACTAATTCGTAGTCACAAAGGCGCAACGAGTGTGGTGACTAACGAACTAATGTTTGCTAGACGTATCGAAAGCGGTTCTCTGATGGAGCGTCAGCAGAAAAGTACTTTTAAAATAATTTATATCATATTTTTTGTGTTACAAGAGAAAAATATTTTAAAGTGTGATTTTCAAATTGATGTAATATATTCAAAGTATTTTTTAATTCAATATAGAAGCGTGGTTAGAACGCGTGCATCTTAACCGATGATTTCCGGTTCAAACTGCTTTGAACTTTCACGTGCTTAGTTTGTGTTTATAATTCATCTCGTGCTCGGCGGTAAAGGAAAACGTTCTTAGGAAACCTGCATGTGTCTAATTTCAACGAAATTCTGCCACATGTGTATCCGTCAACCCGCATTGGAGCAGCGTGGTGGATTATGCTCCAAACCTTCTCCCCAAAGGGAGAGGAGGCCTTAGCCTAGCAGTGGGAAATTTACAGGCTGTTAATGTTATGTTATTATTAAATATCTGGCACTCTGAAGTTTCTTTCTCATGCAAACAAACACAAAGTTCCTAAAGTTGTTGACATCGGTAATATGAGAATAATTCTTACGGTAATAATATCAATTGACAGTGGTGACCACTTACCATCAAGTGTACCAGTTATTTTTATTTCCAGTATACCATTGTCCTATGAAATAGTTACTAACTATGTATACATAATAACAAAATTTGCATTGTTATTATAACGTTGAATGATAATTTTATTTACTTCATCCGTTTTTCTCGGTTATATGTAAATTTCCTAACGAGGGTTTCGTTCGTCACTCAGATACAACTTGGGAACCTTCAATAAAAGAGCGTACTCCTTCCTTTAAGGTCGGCAACGCACCTGCAAGCCTCCCGGTGTGGCAGATGTCCATGGGCGGTGATAGTCACTTTCCATCAGGCGAGCCTCTTGCTCGTTTGCCACCTATCACATAAAAAAAAAGATAAATTGACAATTACAAACATACTGGCCCATATTTTATTCGTGTATATGTTACAGTAAAAGCTCGAACTACGGTAAATCTTAAGATTTTCCAGAAAAAAAAACTAAGATTTACCGATTATGAATGATAGATGTCCATAAAATTTTGGGATTCAAACTTTTACCATCATTCACTTAGTAAATCTTAGGATTTACATGTTAGGTTAGGTTAGGTTGGAATGGTAAAAGTCCGAAAAAGTCGTCCCTTTGTAATAAATACTTACATTTACCAACTCATGTCATTAAATCTTAGGTTTTACTGGAAAATCTTAAGATTTACCATAGTTCGAGCTTTTACAGTGACATATATATTTATATTCCTTCACTGTTCTATGCATTAGAGATGTTCTGTAGTCTCATTGAAGGGTAATGTAACCAATTTACCATTTACGAAATTTAAAAAGTTCATTAAGACTAAATTAATAAATAAATCTTATTATTCATTAAATGAGTACTTATTAGAAAAAAAAACGCCTGGATTTAGGCTCGGGTTCCATCACAGGACACTAAATATTGTAAAAAAAAACAGCATTGTAAATCTGTTTATTTGAAAAGAGCAACTATGCGAGTTTCATGCTGTTACTTCTCGCTGGAGGCTGCTTTCCGGAGCGGTGGTAGTATTTTAATATCGACGATTCAAAAACGCTTCGTTGTGAAGTTCACTTGAATAAAATTGATTTGATTTGATTTGAAGAATATTTATTAAAATGTCGTATAGTTTTTATGTCAGCGGTACACCGTGTCTCGGTATAAGGGTGAATTAACCGAGGCGCAGGGTCGCAGTGGCGTGGTCCGTTTGACCCATTGTTTGAACTAACTTAATCTATACCTGGGTTAGTGTTACGCCAGAATTTAATAGGCAATCTGTTTATTAGACAAACAAGTTCGGAAGTTCTTCAAAAACTCACTCTGTTTGAAGTTTTTAATACTTAACATGATATAATGATATTTAAAAATCAAAGCAGTTTATGTTGTTTGTTTTAAGCCTACCGTCTACTTTAAATGACTTGGTAGTAGGGCTTATCATTTGTTCTAGTATAATTGTATATGGTTTGAAGGGTGAGCGACCCAGCGTAATTACAGACGGACAGGGAAGATATACCTTTATATTGAATAGCGTATGATTCAAAATAATAATGTTTTTTTGTTTCGATGTCAACGAATGTGATTTCTAAACGAAATCGCAGTGAATATTTTCGATGACGCGTATTGTCAAACTTCGGAGCGAATTTTTACACTTTACGTTTATTTCTAAAATACAAAATAACGTATCTAAAAACGAACAATAAACGCCGTTTTAATTTTTTTTTTTTATGTGCATATATATTTTTTTTTTCAAATAAACTGGTCGATGACGCATGATAGCGATTGCTATTGAATGCTGAGAATGAATACTGTTTCAGGTCCGACACGTGTTTTATCAGAATCTGGCTTACGTGAAAATTGTATTGGATTTTTTTTTCTTTTTTGCTTCATGTGCTATTATTGAAATTTGAATGACAACAAACAAAAACATAGGATTTGAAAATATTTTTTGGGATAGATTGACTAATAAGTTTAGACTGATGATCTAACCAAGTAAGCCTCGGCACCTCACCTCCTTCTCTCGTATATAGTTAACTTCTTTCGTCTAGTCATTGATCCACCTGGCTCAAGTCCAAGGGTCTGCACTTGACAAACTCTGTCAGTAACTCTACTTCTTCTCATACTATTTATATACGTAAATACATATAATTAATCTGCTTTCCTAATAAAAAAAAACATATGTGGTAGATAATATTTTTAAATCAAGTTCCGGTCTTATAACACGGTTGTGTAATTGACTCAAATCACAAGTCTTTATAAAATGCTCGACAGATGTCAACAGATCAGAAGTGGCTCAGTGTTGAACACGGCACTATCGGTGCGGTATCTATTATTTATTTGGTCATTAACCAGGCAGCCCATTTTTGTGTTTATTCTGTTAAATATGTTATTTATTTTAATTTTAATTATGTTATATATCAAATTAATTGTAATCAGGGTGTACAGATAAGTATTACCTGTTATTATTTTAAATATACTTTGTTTACTTATAAATTGATTATTATTGTAAATTTCCATAATTTAAATTTTAATAAGGTTATTGGAACGAACGAAAATCAAATATCTAATTAATTTTTTACATTTTATAATCTTAACGAAAACATAATTTAACGAACAAAATGTTTTCTTTGGTAATTTCTAGCTTGAATAATTTAACACTCCCAATACCCGCGGAACCCTTTTCAAGTACCCTCGTCATATAAACGTTTTAGTCTGTTTTCTACCCAACTCTGTTTTATAATATTTATTTAATTGAATCGATTTATTCTAATTGGATGTACTTGTTACGTAATATGAGTAAACTGGCTGTCTATCTTAGGTTAAATTAATATATATTTAACCTTTCCATTGTCTTTATAAAATTGAAATTTCCAAATATTAATAAACCTACCATCAGGTCATTTAACTGTACGCCTACCTATATCATGAAAAGATATATAAATGTATGTTCTAAATTTTATAGTACTAAAACGAACAGCTTAAAAGTCTTTTATTCTCAAACAGATAAATCAACACCAAAATATATGTATATATAGACGTATATATTTATGTTTGTTAACCTTAAGCAAAATATACCGGTTCATACCGGTCTGAGTGGGAACTGCTTACTTACTCATTCTACCGCCAAACATAAATTATTTGTATTGCACTGTTTCGATTTGATGAATGTTTGCGCCGGAATCTGTACAGGCACAAGGCATATCGTTAATAGCGTATGCATATTGGTGATAAGTCGTGGTTTGTATGTCTTGGTGGAGGTATAACCAATCATAACACTTTTTCCGTGCGTGATGATCACTGCCAGTTCACTCGTAAATACTAAGCAAAGCCAATATATTTACATTGTCAACGATGTTCAGTAACAAAGAATCAAATTAATTAAATTAAATCAGCAAAAAAAATAATAGGATGAGCGTGTAATAACCCATCGGTAAGTGTAATTTAATGTTCCATATAACAGGGTGGAAACAATTGGATTACCCATTTGTGAACATGTAGAAACTTCTGAACCGGTAGTAGGTTTATATTAAAGATCCATTTTAATATTAGCTACCCATCTCGGTTTCACATTGGTAAAATAAGGTTCCATAAGTTACATATTACATGTAACTTGTAGAACCTTATATCAGTAACTGACCGAGGTTTGGAAGTTGGAAGTGTGTAATGTACACGTGTATCGGAAAACAAGTAAAGCCGTTGGTCTTACGAGTGAACTCTTTCCGGTCGTGTTGGATTTGCCGTCCCATTGGATTATGAGTACATCCGACGGAAAAGAGAACACCTGTGTGTGCACACACTTGTGCGTTAAAAGATGTCCTGTGTGTTTAATTGGTCTCCCATGAAATTGGTTGCCGTAACCAAAATCAACCGGACAACATCATACGAAGAGAACTTCTTGCTTTTTTGTACCAGGGACCTCTGAATAATTCACCAGATTATAAGTCCCATATAAATATAAATAAAAAATATATATTTTTTATTTATATGGCTAAATATATACCACTATTAATTAGAAAACATTTCATGAATGAGATACTGATCTTAAACCAGTTTTTTCTGTAATATGAAATGTGTTCATACAAAGGTGTGGTGTATACTTGGTGCCTCGTTGGTTTGGTGAATATCTTATAGCTCTTGAGAAGAGCTCTGCCGAGGAATGATTCGAGCACAGCAAGGAAGCGACCGCGGATGTGTTATACCAAAACCATCCCGCAGCCTTTTGCCTTTCCGATCAGTGTCAAAAGCGGCCATCGCAGTGGGAACCTTATGTGGGATTCTTAACTCATTAGTGGCCTGGACCTACTGAAGGTTTCCAATGCGAGATTAGCTTAAAAGAAGAGGGTGAGGGAAATGAGTACGTCATGTACATGTACACGTGGACAAAACTTGCTTGTTTTTTTTATTACATGCAACATCGTCCCTCAGTGGAAATACTTGATCGAATGAGGTCCAAACTTCTTTTAAGGGAGAGAAGACATACATATATGTGACATATATAAACACTCTAGGTGCACAGTGTACTTTATTAATTTTCGCTTAAAATTTAAGTATTCTAGACGATATTTACGAGGTCGTAACTATAGGCTTTTTGCGTTTTAACATTGCTCTGAAAAGAAATTTTACTTTCAAAGAAACGTAAAAAACGTCCTCAGAAAACTAACAAGTAAATCTAATTATTAGGACATTCCTTTTTCTTTAAGAACATTTCAGGGAAATCCTCGCTAACTATACTTAAAAACTTAGACCCTTCGAGACGGACAGAAAATAAACAAAAACAGACCCTACTAATTCTATCTATATATCTTATTTCGATTCCTTTGAGAGAAAATAATCTAAGATTTAACTAGAAAAAAAAAATATATCGCTAAGTTATTTTGCTAGTTGCAACGAAGTTGTTGTATGTGACTTACAGTTGAGTGAACTGGTAGATATCGTCATGTAAGGAATAAGCGTTACGACCCCCCCATGCAACCTTTCCCTCTCTATCTCTGTCTCTTTCTACTGTATTTATATATATATGTCGGCGCAAACGCTTTAAATTAATTATTTAATCAAGTTATTTCTAATTAATTTGTAAATAAGTTGTTGTTTATTGTTTAAAAATCAGAAATGAATTAATATTTGTGAAAACTAAACATAAAAATGAATTTTAGATGTTATTTCATTGATTGAACACCTGTGTTCAACAGGTGTTGTTATTATTATGTTTGCTATAAAAAGCAGTGCGACGGTTGCTCGGGGTTCATTCCAGTTCTGACATTCGTCCCGCGCGGATGTCTCTACGAAGAATATCCGATACTCAGTTATCACCAACCGCCGAAGCGGTAGTCGGGTTCGACTACCTGCCGACCTACCTGCTCGCCTACCTGAGCCACCGACCGACCGACCCTTGCGTTACCAAGGGCCAACAAATCAGTGACAGACAATAAAAAACTCTAGTGTTCAGTGTCAGCAAGACCAAAATAAGTGTTGTGCGCGTAACCACGAGTTCCATGTTAGTGCAGCAAGCCGCCACCGTCCGCCAGTAAGTACACGTAAAATAGGTACACGCTTGTTAGGAATAGGCACACATTTCTGCCACCGACGGGCAGATTCCATATAGGGATCACACCGTAGGCACACACCTCCCTGCCTCACGGCAGGGAGGCAAACGTTTTCTCCTCAGGGCCACAAATGGACCCACTCAACCAACTGACTAAAGAGCAGCTACTAAAGCTGCTCTACCAGCACCTCCCAGACGCGGTAAGCGTACTGAATGGCTTCGCCCTCAATATTGAGGACAACGTAGGGCCCACCGTCGGAATCGACGGAGCTCGATCGCCCTACCTCGCGTCACCTGTCGGCTCGACCATGGAGGTCGAGTCAGACAGCGATGGCGGGAGGTCCCGTGACTCGGAGTCCGTCGGCTCCGACGTGGGATTCTCGGACGCGGAGAGCGACGGGTTCGAGCCCGTCCTCTCCAAATCCGCTAAAAGGAAGGCGAGGGCTCCTCAAGCCCCGCCTCCAACCAAAAAACGGCCCGGGAAAGCGAGCCCGCGCTCGATCCGCCCTCCACCGCCGGCGTCGCCGTCGTCGCCGCCCTCGCGCCCCGAGACACCCAGGGCACCACCCGCACGCCCCGCAACACCGAAGTCGCCTTCAGCGACCCCGAAGGCCAACGAGGCCACCGAAGAAGTAAAACTGACGAAACTTCCTCCGCCTGTAATCATACAGGACAAAGCGCAGTGGCCAAGGATCTCAGATATCCTAGTGGAACGCCGAATCCACTACACGAAGGCAAAAAATATACTGCAAGGGATTAGAGTCCAGGTACAGGACTCAGCGACCCATCGAAAGCTTACAAAATTACTACGGAGTGAAAAAACTCCATTTTTTACATACGCGCTGGAAGACGAACGTCACCTGCGCGTCGTTATTAGGGGCCTGCCAAAGGAAATACCTGAGGCTTTGATCAAGGCCAGTCTGGAGAAATCGAATCTCCCAGTAATCAACGTACACCGTATGTACAACTCAAGGACCAAAGAACGATTCGATCTCGTCTTGGCCATATTGCCTCTTTCCCCCGAGGGAAAGAAAATATTCACGACAAAAACTATATGCGACCTCTCCGACTTCAAGTTGGAAGCTCCTCGCAGCCGAGGAATACCTGGCCAATGCCACCGTTGCCAGTCCTACGGACACTCAGCCCGTCATTGCTATGGCCACCCTAGGTGCGTCAAATGCCTAGGCGGGCACTTAACGGAGGACTGCGAACGGAAGCAGCCCGATCCGGAAATCCCGCCTAGTTGCGTGTTGTGCGAGACCCAGGGCCACCCCGCGAATTACCGCGGATGTCCTAGGGCCCCGATCAAACGTGACCCAAAGACAAGGCAGCGGCCAAATAGGCGCGCCCCAAGACCGACGCGAGCCCCTAAGGCATCAACGCGAGCCCCTCAGGCAACAACGCGAGCCCATCAGGCACCAACGCGAGCCTCCCAGGCACCGACGACAGCCTCTCAGGCACCGACGACAGCCCCTCAGGCAGCGACATCAGCCCCTCAGGCACCAACGCGAGCCCCTCAGGCCACCAACAAAGGCGCCTGGGAAAAACCACTGCCCATGGTACGTAAAACCGCAGCGGCACCTCCACCACACCCCGCACCGAGCAATAATAGACAGCCAACAAGGCCACGGACCTCGGTGACAAAAGACGCGGACAATATCCGCGAATTCTTCGCTCTATGCGACAGTCTAGACCTGGACGGCATCCAATGTTTCTTGGATGAATACGCAGCCAATCCAGTGAATATCGCGGACCTATTCGTTAGGTACTCACACCTGTTCTTACAGGTAAACGCCCTAAGGTACCCAAATGGCCGCCGTTAGGGAAAGAATAAAACCACGCGCACTAGTGCTAGCCACGTTTAACGCAAACGGGCTTATCCAACAGATCGACCTAGTTCGAGAATTCCTACGGAACCACCCTGTCGACGTCATGCTAGTGCAGGAGACATTCCTTAAGTCAAATTCGCGCAGCCCAAACGTGGCCAACTATCGCATCATTCGGAACGATCGCACCTCCGCCAAAGGCGGAGGCACGATCATCTATTACAAAAAGTCACTGCACTGCGTGCCGCTCGACAGCCCGCCGCTCACCAACATCGAAGCGTCAATATGTCAAATAAGCATGACAGGCCATCAGCCCGTCATAGTAGCATCAGTCTATTTGAGTCCTACCAAAGACCTACTAGAAAGTGACATTAGGTCACTCCTTGCAACAGGTAGCGCGGTCATCCTGGCCGGCGACCTAAACAGTAAAAATCCCGAATGGCACTCGAGACGTACCAATACAAGGGGTAGGAAACTAGAACAACTAGCCCACCCCATATCATGTAACTTCGCAGTCATTGCACCAACGACACCCACTAGATTTCCGCGTTCAGAAAATCATAAAGATAGGCCAGACGTCCTCGACGTGGTGATCTTGAAAGGCGTGACCTTACAGTTGCGTTCAATCGAGGCACTACCTGAGTTAGACTCTGACCACCGCCCAGTCGTCATAGAATTAGGGCCTGACGAGCCACTTCATCGCCCAACAAAAACGATTGTTGACTGGAATAAATTCCAACAACAGATCCAGTCCATAGACTCACCTTTCCTTAAAAACATCCCAGACAACATTGACTCCGTCGATGTTGCGAAAGCGGCCGCGACTAACCTCACGACTCATGTACGCGACACGATAGATGAGTGCTCCAGGGAAATTCAAATACGCCCTAACGAGCGTTACGAACTCCCTGAAGACCTCAAAGAACTTATCACGCGGAAAAACGCAGTCACGCGAGCGCACGACGCTTTCCCATCCCAAGAAAACCGGAGGAAACTCTGGGCCCTTCAGAGGGACGTCAAAGCCCGATTCGAGGAATTCCGAAACTATAGGGACGGCGATTACCTTGGGGAAATCACGCCATCACACACTGCGTTTTGGTCGATGCCGAGATCTCTCAAAGGCTCATTGCCCACGACAATGCCTCCATTGTTACGACCTAATCTCCCACCCGCAACAGACGACTTGGATAAGGCCGAGTGCTTAGCCGATGCACTAGAAATACAATGCTCCCCGAGCAACCATCCGGTAGACCCCGATCATCTCCTAAAGGTGGACGGGGCAGTAAATCGTTTAAGCTCTATACCACCAACGGACGAACCACTGACTCCGACGTCAGCCGATGAAATCGAATCGATCGTCAAAACACTGCAAATTAAAAAATCTCCCGGTGCGGACCGGATAACAAACAAAGCGGTCAAGCGCTTACCGCAACAAATCATAGCACTTCTAGTGCTAATATTCAATGCCCTTCTGGCAGGTTGCTCCTTTCCCGACCAATGGAAAGAAGCAATAGTCATAGGAATCCCAAAACCAGGGAAACCCAGGAATCAACCCACGAGCTATCGTCCCATCAGCTTACTGAGCACTCTCGGCAAAATATACGAGAGAATCATATTAGCTAGAATAAAGGCCATCATACAGGCCAGACAAATCACAATAAACGAGCAATTCGGTTTTAGAGCCGGACACTCGTGCGTAAATCAGGTCCACCGCTTAACGGAAGACATATTAAAAGGGTTCGCCTTCAGCAAATCCACCTCCACAGGAGCTCTATTCTTCGACGTAGCGAAAGCATTCGACAAAGTCTGGCACAACGGTTTATTATATAAACTGCAATCACTAGGGTTGCCAGACAGTCTCGTGCACATCATACGAGACTACTTGACGAATCGCACCTTCCGCTACCGAGTAGAAGGCACCCTGTCCTCATCTCGCCCCATCAGGGCTGGAGTCCCTCAGGGCTCCGCGCTATCCCCGATTCTGTACTGCCTCTTCACCAATGACATACCGAACGTCACTAAAAAGGTCAACTTAGCCCTCTTCGCGGACGATACCGCACTATACACCACCTCGACCTCAACAAAAGTCATCACCACACGACTCCAATCCGCAGCCAACGCACTAGGCAACTGGTTTAGGAAATGGAGAATCGAGGTAAACCCCGATAAAAGCGTAGCAGTACACTTCACTAGAAATCCCATCTACATCAAATGGAATCAGGGCAAACCGGGAGACATTAAATTATTCAACCAACCGATACCGTGGAAATCGGAAGCCAAATACCTAGGAGTCACACTAGACAGGAAACTAAACTTCAACTCACACATCACCAGAGTCCGAAACAAAGCAGCGTTCGTACTAGGAAGACTGTATATGATACTATGCGGGCGGAGTAAAATGTCTCTTAGAAATAAGACGACACTATACAAAGCCTGCATACGTCCTATCATGACCTATGCGAGCCCTGTCTTTGCCCATATCAAAGCGTCGCAAATCAAAAAATTGCAGACAATACAAAATCGATTTCTCCGCATCGCCACGGATTCGCCGTGGTACATTCGTAACGTAGACCTTCACAAAGACTTCGACATCGATTCGATCGCGAAACACCTCAAAATACTTTCCACGGCGTATTTTGAGAGAGCCAAGCAACATAGCAATCCGTTGATAGCACAAGCTTGTCAATACACCTCCCTCAGAGGTAATTTACCTAACAGACTCAGGCGACCTATGCACGTCCTGAACGACGAAGACGATAGCTTCACTATCGCAAACGCACCATTAGTAGTAGGGAAAACAACAACCACCACACTACACAATTCACACCCACAGCGTTTCCGCCGGCGGAAACGAGGACCCAGATTGGCGACGTCACGGAGGCGGCCGTGACGTCAGTAAATTCTATCAGTGCTTAAATTCACACCCCACCGACTACGTTCTGAGCCGAGGTGCGATCTCATAGGAGACACCCTCAGGACGAACGTCACTCTCGAGCCCAAAAGGGTTCACTCTAAGGCAGAGTCGTAACACTCGCCCCAACGTTCGGTGACGCTGTAAAGGCCAGTAGGGCCAACAGCAATACTCAAACATGATACAAAAAATTGCTCGGGGTTCATTCTCATTCGAGCCGTCGGACTGTTCAGACGAACGTTGTGTCCTGATCGATTGTTGAATAAACCTATTATTTTGCTGAAATAGTTTTATTATTTCATTGCAAAATGAGCCATCAAGATCATGTTGGTGAAAGTGACGTCAGCAATGCTGACGTCACGCTATTTAAAAATAACCCTGGAGGAGCTTCTCCGTCATATATATATATTTTATAGAACACTATTTAGACTATTTTTTGTTACTGTTTTAATTCGCACGGGATTTTTAATAAAATGATTGTCATTTTCAATTAATTACTCTCAAATATTGTTAATTTATTTTATTGAATCTGTTATTTAATAAATATTATATAACGAAAGCAACTTCGTTCCTACCGGGTGTCTCACGACATTTCTAGGTTATTAATTTTTTTAAGATGGACCTCCGTTGTTGACGTTTCGGCCAACTGACCGGCATAGTATCTCTGGAATGGCTCAATTTGAGCGCACATTTTTGTTATCTTTGTTATTTTAGTAGTCAAGTAAAAGTTATTCCTAAAACGCTTGGTTTACTAAATCTTAAGGACGATGCAATATTATTTTTAATTCATTATTCTTATTCTTAAGCAATAAAAAAGACTTCTAAAGTGGTGAAAGTCTGAAAATCTGATGTTTTTTGTAAGATATTATAAAGACGTTTTTTATACTATTATACAAAGTTATTTCAATCATGTATCGATTCCCTAAAAGGGCCTGTATAGACCTCAAGAATATCACTTAATATTTGTCTGTGCCATAAAAGCACATGCAAACACACAATTACATTTTAAACTATATTTAAAATGTAATTAAAGTAAGTTTGGACGCCATTTCGACTTTCTAAGACCATTTCACTTTAAGACAATTATTAAAATATCATATATTGTTAGTATGTTATGTACACCCCTCCCTCTTTTTATCTCTGTTTTTTCCTCTAACTTAACGTTGCCTGAAAGAGAGCGCTGTTTTAGCGATAAGGCCGCTGATTTCTCATAAGACTAGATAAATCTTTGGTGCTATAGGAGTTAAATTTCAAGTCAATCTACAGAAAATTTTTGACGCAAAACGTTTTCAATTTTGTCACTAAGATTCGGCTTCCATTATTTACAGTGTCTGTCTGTGAATACCTTTTATCCCGAAATGGATTGCAGAAATAAACTTCAACGGAACCTCGTATTGATATTGAAATCACCCTCAATGAACTGTGACAGTGATTTTTATGGATACTAGAATTATACGCAGGTAATATTTTAGTATAGAAATCTGTGCATAAATTTTTACTAAACCTTACACGATATGACGAAAAATAGTCAGCAGGATCAACTGTCTTTTCGAGGAACAGAAGTATAAAGTGTCCCAGACAGAAAATCCCAATCATTTATTTAGTTCAAGAATAAGAACGTTGAAACTCAATCAGCGTTATAAGCCATCCAGACAGGAAGACGATAAAAACAAGACCAAACAGTACAGCGCGCTCGCGTTAGTGTCGTAATCAAACTAATAAAAAATTCACCCACACAGAGTCCCTTTTAGTTGAATAAATAGTTACAATTCAATCAATTTCGAATCAGAGAGTTATTGAAAACAAACATTCAAAATTATTCAGTGCATACCGGTTGTCAGAGCTGTGCTCCCTTTACATTGAGATAGTACTCGCTCGAGTAATAATAATTGATAAGTTTCGTTAATATTTTTATCAGTTTATTTTACATGATCATTAGCCACACATATATGAGTCTGTGTATTAACTGTTTGGTTGGTAACACTCAACAATACTGATTATTTTTGTTCTTCGGTTAGAAGATTGACATTGGATATAAAATCTAAGTTCCCAATGTTGGAGTATTGGCGACGGAATTGGAGACAAATGGCTAATATTTCATGCTGTATAGTAATAATTATATAATGGTAATAATTCTTTGAGTGCACCAATTTCTACGAACGGTTGTGACCAATTACCATCAAGTGGCACATTTGCCAGTAAGCCAAAAATATGCCAGTAAAAAAAAATAACCACTAAAGATAATCTTACACTCTTCATACAATAATGATTTGTAATGCACCATTTATCAAAGACTTCATTTTCGTGACTCGCGCGCCATCTATTGTTCTTAAATATACTAAATAAATAACATTTCGCTGTTGCGAGCATGCGCAAAGCTTACCAAATCATTCAGTATAGCAAGAAATATGAATTTTCTGTTTAAAGATGAAGCAAGCCAGTATTATTGTTTATATTACGAGCACGTTATAATGTTACATTTATTGTTAAATGTGTATTAACAATTATGAAGTTCATTAATAGGCAGTTTATGTTATGTATAATTAGAGAAAGTTATATAAGCCGAATCGGCCCAGTTAAGGCTGAATAGTTAGAGCACCTAAAATCAATGATTGTGGGAACCCCCGGACAAGTACCACTAAATTTTCTTCCGTCAAATATATCTCTATAAGAGCAACGCAAGGAAAACTAAATGTCTCAGATGAGAATCTGTCACATTTATACCCACCAATCCGCATTGGAGTAGCACGAGAGAAGCTCCTAACTCAATCGGAAAAGAGGCCTAGCAGTGGTATATTTACATAACCATGGAAAGTAAACTTATCATTCCACATCGATACGAAACGGACGTCGGGCGTTGGCGTTTTATGGAAATACAATTCTTTGACAGCCCTCTGGGGACTCTTTTATTTTCCTGGATAACATATAAGGTAGCACGGGATCCAAGCTTTCGCTGTGGCGAGTTTTGTATAAATCCTTTCAATGGATTTCACACCACGTGTGTATAAACATACGGACTATCGATATAGACAGCGTTAATTCTGTGAATCTATTTTTGGTATCAAATATATTCCTGCAAGTCTCTAGCGTTCTATTCCTTGAATTGGTGAAACTTTATGGTGTGGGAGTGAAGGAGTGGTTAAGCATTCATTTATATTTTTTATACCTATTTTAATTTTCAGTAAAGTATTTAATGTATTTATTTAAAAAAAAAACATTAACAAATCGTTACTTAAACGTACTGGGTATATACGGATATTTTCTTAGGGGTACTACAACCCGTGTGCAAATAAGGGTTAAATACAAAGCATTTTTACGGTATTCATAATAAATTTGTAAGTAAAATATGAATATTAATAAAAAGTCCGGGAAGCGAAATGCAAAATTGCGTTGCGATTTAAACGAAACAATAAAATACTACAAACAACAGCAACGAAATTGATTATTATTATTAATGATCTACCCTCGTCATTGATTGTCCACTGAACGATAAACAAAACATATGTCGGAACATAATATATGTTTATAAATAGTATCATACTCCCACAGCTATAGTTATTAGGTACTTATAACATATAATCAAATAAAATCAAAATTTTGTTTATTCGAGTATAGTTATGATGCTTTGAATGGTCATGTTACAAAAATCAAAATCAAAATATACTTTATTCAGGTAGGCATTTACAAGTACTTTTGAATCGTCATTTAACAAACTATTTTAAGTAAAGCTACCACCGGTTCGGAAAGAATTTTCTTGGAAGTTTATTTATTATGATTCTTAGATTATTAGATTGTGATGATTTTCAAAATTTGTATTTTATTTTTAAATATTACTTGTTTTATTAGTTTATCTATGTTCTAAAGCAATTACATTGGTTTTTAAGTAAGTCTTTCATTTGACATTTAAGCTTGTAAAAGGGTATTTGATTTGACTATTTTATTAAATTTTGTTAAAAAAGTAAGTGATTTGACTATTTCATTCAATATTGTTAAAAAAGTAAGTGATTTGACTATAATGGGGAGCATTATAAAAAAACCGGGGGGCAGGTCGAGAATTTTAATTGGTCTGGAGCACTGACAAGAGCCACTTGGTCAACTGGTCGTAATTATTGTCCCTAGTAATTAGTATTGTCAGTATAACAGTTGTACCTTGTATTAAATGTTCACACCGAAAGTACTGAAATATATTAATAAATAAGAAGAAGGGCGTTTTATTACAAGATAGTTCTTAGAAGAACCAGCAAGAAACTCAGTAGATACTTTTTTCAACTACTTTGATTTTTGAGTATAGTAAAGTACAATAAAAATTGTATATTTATCCTAGAAATCAACAAATACTAAGTCCACGATTTTTTATCTTTAATATAATTTTATATTGACTAATATACTCTTTTATCAATTGATTATATATTATAAGCATAAGTCAAATTTAACTACATTAAAGGTAAACTTATGTATATTAATATTCTGGAAGTTCTGGAAGTAATAATAATAATAATAATAATAATAAGTAACTTTATTCACCAAGAAGAAACAAAAACAAAATTAAGGTACAAAACCATAAAAAAAGTTAACAATATGAGATTTGATGATTTGGTGAAAAGGTCGTAGTCTCAGCTAGGCTGCTTTTCAGTCTACGCCTTGTACATATGCTGCCAACACAAACGTTACAGTAATTGCAGTAAAAGGTAAACGAAGACATAATTACCAAATAATAAAAGTGAATACAATTTACACGCCCAATAGGCTAATATAAAAAACATGCAAGCATTATTAAAACAGAGAGGTTTGTTTTTTTTTTTTTTATTCTAGTAAAAGGAAAATATTTCATATTGAATAAAAATAATAATATTTAAAATGTATAAGTAAATAGCGATATATATTTTAATAAATTACAATCAAAATAATAATTAAATATATTAGGTTTATTTACACACATTTGCCCAGACACATTGCGTCTTTTGCATTGATAGAAGCCATTGCTTGCATTGTGCCTTAAATTTATTTTGAAACGTACTGTTCTTAATCGGAGGTGGGATATCGTTCCAACACTTTGAAGCTGCGAAGCGAAAGCTACCTCTAAATGATTGCAAATGTGGTCTAGGCAGTATTAGTCGCGGAACTCGACTCAATCTACAATTGGATTCATTTGTTTCGGACCATTTAAGTTTATCCGCCAAATAATTGGGAATTTTACGATATTTTAAGTTGAAAGTGATATTATTTAATTTAAGTGTACGGCGATTTTTCATATTTAATATATTCTTGGAATTTAAATAAGGTGTAATATGTGAATATTGAGGTATATTGTAACAAAATCTTAAACAAGAATTTTGTATCCTCTGTATTTTCCTTTCAGTCTTTTTATAAAGGCGGGGGCCATAAAGAATATCAATGATGTAATGATGTAATTCTACATTTTTATTAATCGTTGAAATCTTATTCCGGAGTGATAAGGTTATATATTTTATTTATATAACATCTAATTACCTATACCTATAAAGAAAGTATAATGTTGTAGTAAGTATGACATTTAGGTTTTGGTCATACCTGATGGTCACCACCGGCCATAGACATTGGCTGTAAGAAATTTTAATCATTCAATACTCCACCAATGCACCACCAACCTTGGACGCTGTGATGTTTTGTCCCTTGTACCCATTACACTGGCTTTACATTACCGTTCCTGTTATTCGGTAGAATATCTAATGAATGAGTGATACCTACCTAGACGGGCTTGCACAAAGCTCTCCTACCAAGTAAATATTATGTATACACATTGTCAGAGATATTTTCCGTACCTAATACTTACCGTCTAAGGGAGACGCGGCGCCGAGAAGGAAACTAGCAGGCTATATTTTAGATACATATATTTAAGATATATCTTATATATGAAAAGCCGATTTTTGTCCCAGTGATTATGGGACGATAGCTGCACATATAACATCGGTTACAATATGTTACGTTATGGTAGAAAATTAAAGAGTATTATTGATTGCAATTTACTTAATTGTTACGATTTAACAAATTATTAATTTTAGAGAGCGGAAATATATTACTGGCCGGGTAGAGAGCTGCGCTACGGCTGTATAAATAAAAAAACAAATGTATAACGTGTGAATAATTTCATTGTAAACTGACACGTCGTCAGTAAATCAAAACAAAAACAGTCATAGGTTTCGAAATTACTCAGCCGAATAAACACGAAGTTTCGCGGGGAAACCACTAGTATATTTTATACCTCGAGGTTTTAAGCCTCATGCGGAAGTGCTACACGTGTAACGAGGCTTTAAACCAATAACATTTCAGTTTAAATTCAATTGCTGAAAAAAAAAAACGTAATAAAACCTTTATTACAACAAATGTATCGAGTTATTGGCGCAATAAATTTGATTTACAAGGACAAAATGCGTTGTCAAGTTATTTCACCAACAAAACACTTTACAAAGTAAGACGAGTTGCACATTGGATGATTTTCTAAACATCGACTATACTGTTGGAAATTAATCCATACATATAATTAAATAATTATATTCTATAAAAGCGAAGGCTACGTAATTTCAACTGACACGTGTAGTTTTCCTCGTGATGTTTTCAATAAAGGACATAGAAATTCTGCGGTATTTTCTCCGCGATCTTTGGTTTAGATTTACGTGTGAAACATTTTCGCTTCAGAAATTTTCCAATTTCGTCCTTAAAGTTTGACTCTGATTTTATCCAATGTCGTTGTTCATTGTAATAGGTATTTCGGTAAGCCTATCCTGGGTTGGTACTGTACTAGTATTGTTCTGTTCTAGTTTGAATGGTGAGTGAGCCAATGTACCGCTACATGGAACATCTTAGCTCCCAAGGTTGGCGCATTGCTGATGCAAGGAACGGTTAATATTGTCACACAGTGCCAATGTTTATGGACGTCGATGAATAGTTACCATCTGATGACCCATCTTAAAGAGAGAGAGGGAGATCTTTATGTCATAAACAAATTGTAGACGAAAAATTTGGAACGTTCTTGTAGAAACGTTTCATATTTTCGAACAAATTTATCATCTGTAATTGGAACTCATTTCTGATCTCTTGATGATTATTGGTAATTCCTTAAAATATAAAATATACAGTATTATAATTATGCATTATTTAAAATGTTATAATGTATCAAGCTACTAGTTTTGACACGCATCATCCGTAAAAGGTAGGGGAAGTACCTTTATTTTGTTGTTGACGCGGGGTAAATCGATAGAGCCGAGATGGCCCAGTGGTTAGAACGCGTGCATCTTAACCGATGATTTCGGGTTCAAACCCAGGCAGGCACCACTGAATTTTCATGTGCTTAATTTGTGCTTATAATTCATCTCGTGCTCGGCGGTGAAGGAAAACATCGTGAGGAAACCTGCATGTGTCTAATTTCAACGAAATTCTGCCACATGTGTATTCCGCCAACCCGCATTGCAGCAGCGTGGTGGAATATGCTCCAAACCTTCTCCAGAGGAGGCCTTATAGCTCCTTGATTTTAATAGTAATTGATATTATATATACTTTGACGCGTTATGAAAAATATATTATCAAGTCGTCCCTTATCTTATTTCACAATGTTTATTTTATTAATAAACATGTGACGACCTTCGTGGTCGATTAGTTTGTACACCGGTTTTCATGGATACGTAACTCCGAGGTCCCGGTTCGATTCCCGGCCGAGTAGGAAAAGTTCATTAGTTTTCTAGGTTGTCTTGGGTCTGAGTGTTTGTACCGTCGTTACTTCTGATTTTCCATAACACAAGTGCTTTAGCTACTTACATTGGGATCAGAGTAATGTATGTGATTTATTATTTATTTATTTATTATTATTTATATTCATATATAGATAAAATATTTAATTCATGTATAACGTAGTAATACTAAAACTCAATAATAAGCGACTGTATTTACACGAGATAATGTATAAATGGAGAAAGCAATAAGGTCGTATAATCGGAACGTACTGGGAATCGAGAAAAAACATTTGATACAAATCACTGCCTCTTTGTATACGATAGTGATTGGAAATGTCGATAGATTTATCGATATTAGTCCATTAGCTACAAGTTTTATATTTTTCAATGCTGTTTTTTTCTTTGAATAGTTCGTTAATGATGAATGACTTTTTTTAGTATGGTAAAATAATTTTAATACTAAAATATGATTAATATTTTTATGCAAAGCTGGAAGTGAATAAAGAAAAAAATGTACCTTTCATTGTATATCGATTTTAGTATGTAAGTATATACATATATAACAGATTAAAAGTGGTGGATTTTATTTAATAGAATTTTCTGGATTTCTCTTTTTTCTCTGCAAGTAACTAATAGACTTATCAGTTTATTTAAACCCAACATAATTTTATTAATTATTTTCCATGTATATTTATGCTTAAATCTTCATTAAACATATTATATCGATACAATGAAACTCATCCCTATACTATTCCCAGGTAGGCTATTTGAGCTGAGTCAGCGATGACCAAATTACGTCTATTTATTTGCCCCTAATTCAAGCCTGGATCCCCTGGACTACGGCAGGTGTCCTGAAATGAGGAAAGATCAAACATCTGCTCCATTTCATGGACTCCTGGTACCTTTATTTAGTTATTCATGATTTTTCATTATATGTACGTATGTTTGTTTGTCAAACTACCTCTTTATTAAAACTTTCGACCATTAGTCAAAATTACACCATAATTAAGGAGTTCATTAAGGGAAACCCTTTATATCAATTTGTCTGTTACAAATATATATTTTTTTTTCTCTAATTTTCGAAAAGAAAAGAAAATCGGTTGACATTAAGAGAAGTACCATTGTACCAAGCTGTCTCGTATTAGCCTGTTTATATATGTATATTCCCACTTGAAAGACCAGTTATGTTGGTTATGTAACGCTAAACGAAAATCTGTACTATGACTTTTCAGAATTTAAGTTGTTTCAATAAATTCAAGAGAAAAAGAAATTGAACCTCACCGCTGAACAGGATCTTGATATCTAAATGTGATATACAACATTGTCTTTAATAATTATTACATTTGAAGGATACACGTATCAACGTAAGTCAGCTGTCAACATATCATGAGATACCAAGTGAATCGGACTGCTGTTCTCGATATCGAAAATAATTAAATGTTGAAACATGTTGAAACTGGCATGTGTTGGATACATTTTGATACATACGTTTGAACCATAAGGGCAGAGCACTTTGAAAGAAACAAAAAAATATGTCGAAAATCAAAAACTTATATCAATTAGAACGCTCGAACGAAACTTAAATGTATGAGTTCGAAATATCGAATAAAATTTACCGCTTTTGTTTGTATTGGAACCATCCCTAAATGTGTTTCTAAAACGTCAGCTAAAATGTTGAGTGATATTGTTTTAAAATTCAGTTAGAAGTTCAACACACACTAAAAGGCACAGTTAGATATACTTTGAAATATTCACATCGATCGCTACGTTGCCATTTTGAGCTATATCACATAGTATACTAGTTACCGACTGCGGCTTCGCTCGCGTTTTAGGGGGTTTGACCGGGTTTGAGCACACAGACAGAAAGAGTTACATTTATAATATTAATATACCAATATGATAACCGATACGACTTGAGAATCTTCAAGAGCCTGCATATTCCTTCCATGAGCGTTGGTAGCCACTTTCCATCAGATCAGCTTCCTACTCTTTTAGCAGTTATTACATAAAAAAGGAGAGATTCACTCAAGAAGCCGCGCTAAATTATCGACATGCATTAGTGTTAGTGAGACTCGGGCAAACAAGATATCTATGTGTGCGTGAGATGACTAGTCGGTACATATAATAAAATCGGAGTGTCTGTTTGTAATATTAAAATAACCGCGGTTTACTAAATGCATATGTATGTATACACGCTACATATACCTAAATATATTTTTTTACAATTTTTGTCTTTCTGTCTGTCTGTTTGTTCCGGCTAATCTCTGGAACAACTGGACCGATTTTGACGGGACTTTCACTGGCAGATAGCTGATGTTTATTTTAGAATTATATGTAAAATAATAATAAAGTCACGCTTTTTTATTAAATTCAAACGCGCACGAATTCGCGGCCACAGCTAGTATTAGAATAAAGACTGCAAAAACAAATACAAATCGGGTTATATTTGTTATTCAAGCCGATGATTTAAAAAGGAGGGGTGCACCTTTTCGAGTTAACAGATCTATGTCTTGCTCTGTGCACGACGGACGTTTATAAATTGTGTTGCGTTTGAATCGACGTGTGTTGGAGCTGATGCGATGAAAAATTCCTTCTAACGTCAATTTAAATAATTTTATATTTCGGCGGGAAACCACGTATTTAAGAAAAACATTATTATTATTTTTTTTTATTTTTTTTATGGCTTTGGTTGGCGGACGAGCACATGGCCCACCCGATGGTAAGTGGTCACCATCGCCCATAGACAAAGGCGCTGTAAGAAATATTAACCATTCCTTACATCACCTATGCGCCACCAACCTTGGGAACTAAGATGTTATGTCCCTTGTGCCTGTGATCACACTGGCTCACTCACCCTTCTAACCGGAACACAACAATACAGAGTACTGTTATTTGGCGGTAGAATATCTGATGAGTGGGTGGTATCTACCCAGACGGACTTGCACAAAGCCCTACCACCAAGAAATATATTATTATTTTAATGATTGTAAAGTTGTTTTGATTTTTAAATTAATAACATTCAGTTAATTCAGAGATGTTAAATCAGTCTGAAATTATTTACCGTCCATAAATAGGTGTAATATTGAGTGAATAGTTTCCCCACCCATTTTTGTTATAAAAGCCCGAACGCCCGCCGTTATCGGGAGACTTGTTCGAGCCGTCGAAGCGATCGGACCTCCTAAGCTTGAAATAAATCAAAGAAGAATATTTCCTGCGTTTAATTTAATACCTTCGAGGATGGGTAGAAATCCAAACCCTGACATTCGTGACGTCACCAATGCTGACGTCATGTTTTTAAAAACAAGCTGGGACAAGCCACTCCGGCATTTAGATGCTTTATATCAATAATTACAAATAATATGTTCCAATAGTGCAACCTACTACCATCATACAGTTCACCTAGTACGGAGGGTCATATAAGTCGAACTTGGGTTGTTTAGCATTGGTATATATTATTATTAATTACTATTCCCAATATAATCATTCTTATATGTTTTGTATGATATAGTTAAGTGGACGAGCAAATATGCCATCTGATGGTAAGTGGCCACCACAGCCCATGGACAATGACGCTGTAAGAAATATTTATCAGTCCTTATAGCGCCACCAACTTGTGTCTGTAGTAACACTGACTCACTCACTCAAACCGGGACACAAAAATACTGAGTATTGCTGTTTGGCAGTAAAATACCTGATAATTGGGTGGTACCTAAGTGGTAAGTGGTGGTAAATTCATCAATTAGATGTATTTCTTGTATTAGTAAAAATAAATAAATGAATTAATTAAAAAATGTAAGGTTAACCAGCTTCTGTTAAATGAGACAACAGTGTCAAAATTTTGCTCGGACAACATCATCATTGACTTCGACATATATAGAGCTGTACACAGTTGTATTATTATTCATTTCCATGATAAAAATATGGCGCACGTGAATATCAAACGACCTGTCATTTTTATTTCATATAGGCCTACGCCGATATTCGCGGATATAACATAAGAACCCTCAGATATCGGAGTCTTGTGAAAGTGATATCATAGTAAATATATACATAAATATATATATTTTATGGCATTTGTTGACGGACGAGCATATGGGCCACCTGATGGTAAGTGGCCACCACTGCACATAGACTAAGGCACTGTAAGAAATATTAACTATTCCTTACATCACCTATGCGCCACAAGCCTTAGGAACTAAGATGTTCTAACCGGAACACAACAATACAGAGTACTGTTATTTGGCGGTAGAATTTCTGATGAGTGGGTGGTACCTACCCAAACGGGCTTGCACAAAGCCCTACCACCAAGTAAAATAATTATATTCCGTTATTCCATTATTAGGGTTCCGTACCAATACACAATATTGAACCATTCTGATCTTTTAATTTGCTTTACTTTTCTAATTAAGTTTAAAGCTTTAATTAAGACTGGAGACGACAATGGCACAAGGGATCAGAATTGAGCTTGCGACTTTTTAGAATTCTGTTCCCAAAGGGTAAACGGGATCCTATTACTATGACTCCGCTGTCTGTCCGTCCGTCTATCTGTCTGTCTACAGGCTGTAACTTATGAACCATGATAGTTAAACTCGTGCAGATTTTCTGGCAATGCATGTCTGGGTTTGGTAAATATCGCAATCATTGACAAAAATGCAGAAGTATTAACCATTGGGCTATATCGACTGAAGCATTACAATACTCAAAGCGAAATAAAGTGCTGTGTCCTATTTGAGTGTTTTAAAGCACTTTACTAGAACCTACTCTCAGCGGGACGAAGCCCCTTAAAGTCAAAGGCAGAATACTTTTGTACTGTCAAACTCAAAGAACTTAACTAATATTAAGTGTTTAATTTTAATACGTATAGTGTTTTTGGATTTTCATTAGTGTAAACTGGCAGATATCGTCACCTAAGGACTAAGCGTTATCCTCCACGCGACCTCTCCCTCTCTCCTTGTCTGTCTCTTTCTATCGTATACGGTTTTATATATTGTGTAAATTTATTTTTTGTCATTGTTTTAGTTTACTCGGGATTTAAGTGACAATTATGTCATTGCATTTGATTATTCTCAGACGTTGTATTGTTAATGTATTTAATTGTGTGTGTTATTTAATACACAAGCGATACGCCCCGGCTTCGCATGGGTGAAATGCTGATACTAAATGTATTACAGAATGTCTATCAGAATGTCGTACCTGCATTTTAAATCTGTAATATCGTCGAAAATATTCATTTAAATGACAAGCTCTAACGGCCATATTGATCTATATTAAATGCACAATTTATTTGAGGTCCTTATTTGGATAGGGATCAAGGCTGTATTCTTTAAAATCGCTTCATAAACAAGTCATCTTATTTCTCGTAATAAGTAAATGATAAAAAATGGTTATTGTGGGTTATCCCTAAGAGATATCGCGAAACTTTTTGTCGACCTTTTAAAGTTGTACAATTGTGTAGTACATTAATTTGAGCGTTTGCAATGTAAGCGCAAAAAAAGTGTTTATTTACGATACACATTAGAAACCTCTAAAATTGTCAGTGTTTCTATACTATACAATGCATTTATTATACATTTAAACTTTCCTCTTGAATCACTCTATCTTTTAAAAAAACCGCATCAAAATTCAGTGTGTGATTTTAAAGATCAAAGCATACACAGGGACAGACATACAGCAGGAAGCGATTTTATTTTATTCTACGAGTATGTAGTGATATATAATCACTACATACTCTTGTCTCTCTTTATAATGTCTGTTTTTATTACTTATAAAATATATTTGTATGTATGTTTTTTTGTTATACTTTGTTTTCCTTTAATTATTACATTTAGTGCTCAGATTATTCTTATATTTAAAATTATATGTTCAGTTATTGAAAAAAGATATAATTTGACTAAGAAATTATGTGAATAGTGAAATAATACAAAGTAGATAACGTAAAAAGCATCTAGAGTTAGATATGTCTTTATAATGATATACGTTGGCAGTCAAGCAAATGGGCCACATGATGGTGAGTAGTCACCACTGCCCATAATCATCAGCGCTGTTAGAAAACACATACGAAGTATAATTGCTGTTTGGCGTTAGAATATCTGATTAGTGGATGGTGTCTACCCAGACCGGTTGCACAAAGCTCTACAACTACATTAGTCATCTAACCACAGAGCCATCACGGCTGTTCAAACATATTTGATTGGAATTGCTTCATTTCAAATATGCCAAATAATCAAAACAGTAAATTTGTCTTTCTATTCTATCTTGTTTGTTTTAGCTGTGCGTCAAAGGGGTCGAAAAAGATCAACGTTTACGTTAGCTGTTCACATTTGGCTTAGTTCATTGTTGTTAAGATATCTTGGAATTTATGAGCTCAGTAGAACTGGTCTATCAAAACTTGGTATGGCTTTATGCAAGCTATTCAGAGGTACAACTCACTTATCACCACCAAACAGCAATGTTAACTGTTCTCGTTTCGATTTGAAGAGTAAGTAAGCTGGTATAATAACCATTTTTATGATAAAGATGATGGTATGTGTGCACCATCACACAGGCTACAGGACGAAAAAAAGTTAACCATTCCTTACATCGCGAACACGCCACCAACCTTGAGAACTAAGATGTAGTCTCTTACGCCTGTGATTACACTGGCTCACTGATCCTTTAAACCAGAACACAACAATACTTAGCTACCCAGACGAGCACAACATTGGTATTTGTAGCAGAATTTATATATAACTCGACAATATATTCCATTGATAAGGTTGTGATATCATTTCCAATTTCTATTCTATGAAATCTAATAAAATAAACATCGATCTAGCTGTTCATCTTTAATCCGAAGAAAACATACGGATTGTTTCTACTACTGTTATAAAACAGCGAACGTCAGCGTCTTGTCAGCGAAAAAAACAATTTTAATCTCCATAATGTCGGAATCTGTTTAGGTATGGCGACATGTCGCGTCGCAGATTCCGTGAGACGGACTATCGTTTCAAATGAGGTAAATGTATCAGATGAGAGTGATAATTCGAATTTTCAGGGCGAATTTTGAAAAGTTTTTGACGTTTAAAGTTTTCAGTTTTTCAGTGCGACTCTGTAAGAATTCACTTCATTTATTAAATTGGCGGTGATTCATTTTCAAATTGTATAATTATTCCACTCAATTGAGACGAGTTTCGAGTTCGTTCTTGCAGAATACCCCTACATGTGACAAATCACATTCTAGTATTTTTTTTCAACATCAAAGTACTTATAAAAGAAATAATTTGGTTTAAATAAATTATGATGAAGTTAAGATAAATTTTATAATAGCGGCCTATCTCTACGTAATCTAACTAGTTTCCGTTGAGATTGACCACAGTAAATAATACATTATAATAATCTTGTAACACGCCGGATTTCGATCACAATCACTTATCCCAAAATGATATCAGTGCGACGATATTATAGTAAACAAATTGTATGCAGGTACATTCTGAAAGACTAGAATTAAAAGAGACTTCCAATTCAGAAAGCTCTGCTGCTTCTGAGAACATCCGAACAGAATAACCAATGAATCATTAACTTTACAAACAAACCTACATACATACATTAACAGCCTGTAAATTTCCCACTGCTGGGCTAAGGCCTCCTCTGCCTTTGAGGTGAAGGTTTGGAGCATTTTCCACCACGCTGATGCGGGTTGGCGGATTTAGTTGAAATTAGAAACATGCAGGTTTCCTCACGATGCTTTCCTTCACCGCCGAGCACGAGATGAATTATAAACACAATTTAAGCACATGAAAATTCAGTGGTGCTTGCCAGGGCTTGAAGCCGAAATAATCGATTAAGATGCACGCGTTCTAACCACTGGACCATCTCGGCTATTTTAAAATTGTTGTTCCTATTTGAGTAAGTGTAACTACAGGTATAAAGGACATAAGATATATATTCTCAATATTGTTGCATTGTCGGTGTTTTTGCCGTGATGGCCACTTACTACATCGGGTGGTCGTTTTGCTAATCTGCTTATGTTATATTCCTTGTTTCTTTACTCCACAACTTCAACTTATATCTTTTATAGTATTATATTCATATGTCATAAATTTAAACGTCTTAATCGCTTCGCATAGTGATATGACTCGAATAAAAGAAACGAAATATGACTTTAAATATTTAGCCTGCATTGCACATACAATTCAAATTTTTGTAACATATATGAACTGTGTCTTAAAAAACAAACAACACGCATCGGTTAAGATGCACGCGTTCTAACCACTGGGCCATCTCGGTTTCATTAACTTTGTTTAAGAATATTATCTATAGCTACAAGACAGGTGAGTCAGAATAAATAACAATATCGCATCGTAAGGTCTAAACGAGACATCATCTCTCATTCACGTCTGTCTTGTACTGTGATATACGCGTTGCTCATTCATATTGGATTGCCTATTTTTTACAGACATGCACAGTCTCTCACGATTCCATCTCGGGCTGTACATAGTTTTTTTTTTCTATAATAAAAGCATATATCAAGCAAATAGGACGTGACGTTTGAATTGATATTATATTACGTTTTGCTGTACGTACTGGGGATGCTTTTGTTTTTTAATCATATATTCCGGATGATAAATTGCCTACCGAATTGTTGTGGATTATCTCCATATTTTTGACTGTTTCAGAATTATTAATTAGTCAAATTGAATATCTATCGAGTGTAGGGTGTTACTTATTTTTTGTCATTGCAATCAGCTCAAATATGGACCGTAAGTCAGACACAATGGTGATATGATGTCTCCATACTCTCCCTGAAAATTTTACGTGATATTTGTGGTTGGAGAGATTTTTTGATGGCTTCATATCCTAATCTTTAAAACCTTCTGGCCTTGTTAGCAGAGGGGATTTCTAGGAATTAATTATATCAATTGCCCTTGTTAGGCATATACTCCTTTTTCTTGAGTAGAAGATTTGAAGCCATTACACGTTAGATACAAACGTGATAAAATTTAAGCCGACACATGTGAGTTTCGTTATTTAGAGGATTGGCATATGGTCTTAAACAGGGATGGATTAACAATGTCAAGGTTCCTAGGTAAAGCAGACCTCGAAGCCCCTTTCCCCTGTTTACCACAATGCTATTTTATCTATAATAATGAAGATATGACGACATTATATTCAAATTAAAGAAATTAAACAATTTCACTAGAAATTATATTTTTAAAACCTTATTTCCTAAGGCCCCGTATCAGCTAAGGGCCTTTACTACATATATAACGATAAGATGGGCCTGGGCCCACCTGAGGGTAAGTTGTCAGCAATGCCAGTAGACATTGGCACTGGTAGAAATGTTAGCTTCTCTGACATAGTAAATGTATTACAAACCTTGGACACTGAGATGTTATGTGATGTGATCGTCTGCCTGTTACACTAGCTCACTCAACTTTAACCGGAACATAACACAATATTCAGAATTGCTGCTTGACTGGTTATTTACCCAAACGGGGTTTCACAAAGGTTTTTATCTCAGTGAAAAAACACTTTAACGCGTTTCTCCCAAAGCGAATTCTCACGAAGCGAATGTATATGGGACTCACCGGTGTCTAGAATACTGGAATATTTAATTTTATTTATTTATTTGACAACACCAACAAGCAGTACAACAAAAGTACACTATAGACCAAAAATTCATCATGAGTAATTAGGTAATTGCTTTTATACAGTTGTCCTAAAATTACTTGTGAGTTGAACTATAAGTTAACATTGTAAAAATTATAATTAAAAAAAAAGTTAATTGATAAAATAAAACAATAAAAAATTAATAAAAATTATGAGATAATAGAAAGCAGTCTAAATAAAGTTTTCTCTCAAAATATTAAAAATAAAATAAACGTTTGTGCATTTAAATACATACATTGTTAGAATTTGTAAAATGTCATAATGGAGTTATCAAAATTTGATTTATACATACGAGTGTTATCAGTTCATGTGTAAGATCTTAAAATCAGGATTACTATTAAGAGTTACTATATTATTATAGGCTATGAATCATTATTTATATACACTATACCCTGTACAAGTTAGTTTGATCTTTTTGACAGATGTAAATATTTTTGCAATAATGAACAATTTTTTTTCTTAATTTAATGATTTTAAAAATTGTAAAAATATTAAAAAAACTACATATAATTCAAAAGTTCTTAAAGTATCAATGCGTTATCCGAAAATTTTAAGACTTTTTCTATTATATATTATTTGCTTCAAAATAAAATTTAAATATAAACACTGAAAATAATAGACGCTTGTACAATGTTACATCGATCGGACGGTAGGGACGCGAATAACAGGCCGTAACTGCTAGAAATATCGATTACAAAAATCTTTATTAAAGGTCATTGTTAAGTTATTGTTAGGAACGGGGGTCCTTTTGGTTAGGGTCTCATTAGCTAGTATAACTCTTATTAGAAAAATAAGTAAAAAAAACAATTAAATTCTAATTTGAAGTACGCATTC
This sequence comes from Vanessa atalanta, assembly GCF_905147765.1. Lineage (NCBI taxonomy): Eukaryota > Metazoa > Arthropoda > Insecta > Lepidoptera > Nymphalidae > Vanessa > Vanessa atalanta. Next base: position 893,294 of record NC_061896.1, read on the forward strand.
CATCGTTCCATCGACTGTTATATATGTTATATTTTCTGTTTCTCATCACTTGCCCGTCTGTCAAAAAGATCAAGCTAACTTGAACAGGGTATATTGATTTTTTTCTTATAATTACGTATATTGTCATTAAATATGTCAATGTCGGGATAAACCGTTTAATTATTTCTGTCCTTATTATTATAATGTAAGGAATTGGCAATTTTACATATATGCTATTGTAGTAAATAATTAATCAATTCATTTCAGTTACTTTCACAGTATAATGTCCTACGGTATTATGCTTTGGGGTAACGCAGCCGCTATCCATACTATATTTGTGCTGCAGAAGAGGGCTATTCGCGCAATCTATAACCTAGGAGCCAAGGAATCTTTGAGGTATAAATTTAAAGAAATTAAGATATTGACTGTTGCTTCTCAATATATATTCTGTAATGTTTTGTATGTACGGAAAAATATTAATGTTTTTATGAGAAAATGTGATTCTCATAATATTGGTACAAGGAACAAACACACTTGTTACTCCCGTAACTCGACTGTATAGTAACTCTCTTGTGGGGCAATGTATACGGTTCTACAACAGGATCCCAGAAAGCGTTCAAAATGCTTCTGTTGCCAAATTTAAAAAAAAATGTTAAGGACCGCTTGTGTGCTAAAGGTTAATATACAATTAGTGAGTTTATGTTTGATAGCACACCATGGGAATGAAACAATAGCCTTCTGGCTGTTTCTATTCTGTATAAAAAAGACCCGCTGAGTTTCTTTCGCCGGTTCTTCTCAGGTCAGGGTGTTCCTTTTTCCGAACCGGAAGTAGTGTTTAATTTGACCATCAGTAAGAATGTGTAATGCTTCTATGTTGAATAAAGGAATTTGAGTTTGAGTTTGAAAATAAAGATGGGGATAGGCGACCGTAACCAACCGTACCCACTCTTTTTAGCGGGCATCGTAGTAATGCTTGCGCAAAACACACCCTACCTGGAGCAAGGTATTCGTTTCTTTGATAAGTTACCGCAGAAATTTAAACTACATAGTGATATTAAAATCTTATTCAAACGATATTTATACGTAGAGTAAGTAAATTATTTAAAAATCTCTATATTTTAAAGCAGACTTTGTAGTTTCAGATCCTCATTACAGGCTTTATATAAATCATGTTGAAAAAGTACGAAGTTAGTTATAAAAATATTCACGTTTTAGAAAAGACTATCCAGATTAGTCTGCCCGGACTTAGTGTGGGAAAAAATCATAAAAAAACACCTTATCACCCACTTCGAGAATAGCTCAGCAGAATCACGAGTTTTGCAGGTTGACAGTGTTAGCACTCCACCTCGAAAAGCACCTCGGCTATATGTGCTCTCCGAGATTGATCCTCCGCCCGAAAACTTTCCGATCGAATTGAATTCGTTTCTCACTTCTTATTTCATACGTCAAGTACGTACTATAATGAGCCCTGCGTAATTGGCTAATTTATCTCAATCTTCAGCATTTTAGTCTATATAACATTATTTAATAGTTTTTTAATTATCTTAAACTATTTACAGTGGCAGTGTGACGTGTGATGATATTATTGTTAGACAAATGATGGAAAGTGACTACCACCACCCATGGACATCTGCAACACCGGGGGGCTTGCAGGTACGTAGCCGGCCTTTGAGGAAGGAGTACGCTCTTTTCTTGAAGGTTCCCAAGTCGTAACCATGCCGATTTGGCTTTGCCTTCCAATTGACCGCGAAACTGAACGAGGCGCGAAATATCAACGCCAAGTATTCCGATACTAGCTGTGGCGGCTATCGGAATGTTCTCGAATCGTGCAAATACGAAGAACGGTGTTTTTTTAGCGATAAACGCGCAAACTTGCGTCTTTTTAGGGTTGAAATGGACCTATTTAGCAAAATAATAAATATAATTATATAATTATTTATTTGTATTTCTTTTAGATCATATTTTAAAACTAATTTAAGATAGAAATACTGCTAAAGAACTGAGCATACTCGATATTCACATGTTAGAATTTATTATAATTAATTTAAAAAATACAGATTATCGGTGACATAATAAATAAAAAACTTACACTGAAAACACATCCTTATTACTTTTTTTATATCTCCGTTAGTATCTACATACATATTATGCTTGTACGTTACTCATAAAGTTCAGGCGACCGCGTCACGCATACAAAGAGCCTCCTTAGTACCGCATGTGTGTGTGATTGTGTATTGAATAGTTTATTTTGACCTCATATTTTTGGCGTAAAGTTATATAAAACGCATTTAATTGTGTCGTTAATACATAATGTGCAATGTTTTTTTTATGATATCGGTAGGCGGACGAGTAGATAGGCCAACTGATGGTAAGTGGTCACTACCACCCATAGACAATGGCGCTGTAAGAAATATTAAAAATTCCTTACATCACCAATGCGCCACCAACCTCGGGAACTAAGATATTATGTCACTTGAGCCTGTGATTACACTGGCTCACTCACCCTTCTAACCGGAACACAACAATAAAGAGTACTGTTATTTGGCGGTAGAATATCTGATGAGTGGGTGGTACCTATCCAGACGGGCTTGTACAAATCCCTACCACCAAGTAAACGCTTTTGAGCATTTTGTATACAAACAAATTTTCTTTTACACTATAACATCCGAATAAATACTCTAAGATTTCATGGTTTCCAAATTATGTGAAATGAAATATCCTTCGTATACTTAGGAAACGTATGGTCGGATAATTTTCTGTAACAATAAAATGTTGACGTTGCCAGTTAAAATTGTCCAAATTTGTTTTGGATACATTTTGGTCGATGTCTTACAACATAATTATTATGCACATTTGTCATTTGTTACAAACTTTAAATATAAAATGAGAAGTAGGCTTAGCAAGAAAATGACAAATAAGGTTTATTTATTGTACAATATTTGTTTAATTACGCTTTAATAATTGCCGATATATATCGAATGATAATTGTCGATTCTTCGATTTGTAGGGTGCGTGAGTCAGTGAAACTACAGGCACAAGGGACAAAACATTTTTGTTTTAGGAAATAAGTGGCTGTCATGAATTACCCGCAAAAATGTACTTTATAATTCCTCAATCAGCTAATCTCAGAACGTTACAGATACAAGTAGAACTACAACAGTCGTGTATCCTTCTAAAGATAGATGTTTCCAGATAAACAGCACTTTCAAACCATTAGCTGACAGCTCATTTTAAATTCCATCCGCTCGGCTTTAAGCTGTTGGAATGGTGCTTTTTGTCTTCCAGCAATATAAATTATGGAATTATTTATTCCGGAATATAAATTGTTCGTTGAATATATATTTTGCGTGAATACGTTTTCTGATTAACGTTAGATGTTATAATTAACATTTATAATCAAGATTTCAACAATTTGCCTGAATATTTGCGAAATACCAATCAAGTTTTTATGAGATTTTATTGAAGCTACATTAAAACAAATGCAAATAAATTCATAAAAATCAGTTTATAAACAATAAAATGTCGTGTCGTGGGACACCCGGTTTGATCGAAGTTACTTTACATTAGCAGCCTGTAAATTTCCCACGGCTGGTCTAAGGCCTCCTCTACCTTCGAGGAGAAGATTTGGATCATATTCCACCACGCTGCTCCAATGCGGTTTGGTGGAATACATATGTGGCAGAATTTCGTTGAAATTAGACACATGCAGGTTTCCTCACGATGTTTCCCGTCACCGCCGAGCACGAGATGAATTATAAACACAAATTAAGCACATGAAAATTCAATGGTACCTGCCTGGCTTTGAACCCGAAATCATCGGTTAAATAACAGGCACAATTAAAAAAATTGCGCCTGTTATTTAACCGATGTTCCAAAAAAAGGTACATGTACTTATGTGCCTGTGTGAGAAGTACTTCTTAGTAATTAAATAGCGTTTTATTTGCATGTAAATAATTAATGACAATCAAATAATAATGTTAGTTGTAACCAATGTTTGAAGCGTCAATGGCGCAATGGTTTACGGGCCGCCTAGCGATGTAAAAAAGTCGCAGGATCGATCCTTACCCCTTTGGCTAGACGTACCCACTCCTAACACAAGTGATAGGCTTAAAAGGAGGGGTAAATAGGAATATAAGTACTTCCTTATTTAATTTGGGGCATTCCTAGTAATATTTTTCTTTAAAAAATCTCTTATTTTCAACATACACGCTCACGATTTAAATTGTCATCAATAAAGATCCTAAGATAGGATAAGGTATGAAGTGGTCTATTTTGAGCAACTTGACATTTAATTGGCGGCTTAGCCAGCAATTTCCTCATGTCCTTTTAATGTCAGCCATTGCTCACGCATCATAAAATTTCATCCATAATTTCTTTGTAACGAGCCTATAGAAATGTAACTTTAATAAAATATAGCTGAAAAAACTAAAAAAAAACACGCTTTTAGCACGCATTAAAAATTACAAAAGCAAATTCTTTCATTTAATACCCATATCATGGGGGTGCATTTCAAATAGCCTGTCCGCTATCTTGGACGTCCGCCATATTGGAATTAAGTCACGTGACTATTTTTTTCGTATTCCTGACAGCAAACCCTTTCATTTGATATCCATATCATGAGGGTGGATTTCAAACAGCCAGTCCGCCATCTTGGAGAGGCCGCCATATTGGATTTGTAATGAAGTCTCTTAGCTAGTCATGTAATAATTGTCATCAGAACTCAGAGCGTTGCATCCTAATCGAAGACCGGGAAGTGGGTCAAATTAAGATTCTAAGATTTTCTTACATACATAGTAAAATATTAATATTATTGTCATTTGATATTCAAAATCCCATTACTATATAAGCAACGTCGGTGTTAAAACATTCTATCTTGGTCTATTCATAAATTTAAATTTAATATAAAAAAAAACATTCATAAATAAGGCATTACTTAATACGATATTGTATTAATGATAAAAACATATCAAATTTAATGTACTTAATTGACTTAAACTATGAAAAAATCAGTGATAACCATTGTATGTGCACAAGAAGTAAGGATAAGCTTATAAAGCCTTATAAAACCTTGGGGCAAGGTATCCCTTTCTAAAATAAAATTCCGAAGAAATTTATAACTTTGCCGTTTCATAAATTCAAATCATTTATAAAAAACACATATCACAGTAAAGAAGGCATATTATTTGATACTGTATAATGACAATAATAGGGTATAACTGATAATGACAATAAACGTCATATCGTATCATGCGCAAGCGATCCCGTGGCGCCCGCCGAAAGACGGAAAGGGTACCGCTGGTTTTTTAGTGGGTAAACCCGGCGTACCTGGGCGCACTCGGTGTCCGGGGCTCCGGGGAGTCCCACACACCCCCCCACCTTCCATCACGTGGGGGAAGCGCGTAACGCGTTTTTCCAGCGAGAAAAAAAAACAAGGTTTTTTATTTCGAATAACGACAAGGTATCATCCTGTTCAGCCTAATTTTTTTTATCTCACGAATCAATGTATCTTATATGTATTGCTACTAATGAGCGATCCCTGGTACAAAAATCATGACTGCGAGAATGAAAGATAGTAACGATTTGCTTTCAACCGATAGCGAAACTTTAATACAATGTTTGTCCGGCAGACAAAGTTTGCGCAATTTGTAGCTGCAGTTCTATTCTCTAAGAACGTATTTCAGTCGTGAAATGTCGAAAAGCGACTCACGGTGATACGCTATTTTGATTCGTGTATCATTTAAAAGTTTTAATTATTATTCTCAATGTCGTATATAACTTTTAATTATTTTATGATCTTGTTATTTTTGAGTATGTTATTATTTTATTATATAGAGTAAGTGTAGGGAAATTATATGTATAACATAAGCAGCCTGTAAATTTCCCACTGCTGGGTTAAGGCCTCCTCTCCCTCTAAGGGGGTTGGTGGAATACACATGTGGCAGAATTTCGTTGAAATTAGACACATGCAGGTTTCCTCGCGTTGTTTTACTTCACCGCCGAACACGAGATGAATTATAAACACATATTAAGCACATGAAAATTCAGTGGTGCTTGCCTGGGTTTTAACCCGAAATCATCGGTTAAGATGCACGCGTTCTAACCACTGGGTCATCTCGGCTCATTACTATGTACAATAAGTTTTATATATAAAAGATTTTTCTAGAAAATTTGACCTCATACTATTGACGAAATCGTTTGTAGAACAATGTATAAATTTAAAAAACAAGGTTCTAAAAAAAAGTTTCTATGTTTTAGATTATAAATAATAAAAAAAATTAAAATATTCTTTATTAAGGTAGGCTCATAAAAACTTTTAATTCGTCATGTTAGAGTGTGGAATTAAATATAAAGCTACCATCGGTTCGGAAATTAGACTTGGTTTAAATATCAGAGTTATGTCAATAAAATTCAATATTATTATTTATGAAATCAACAAATATTATATTGTTAGATGATTGATGGTGCAATCAGGACGAATAGTATAAAAGGCGGAGCGAAGACAGCTCGGACACACTCTTCGGCGGAATCTTGTGCGGAGCGGACGTCTCTTTATTCGTACTTTGCGTTAGAATAATTATTGTTAGCTTAAAGTCATTAGGCTATTAAATCATTATTTGTTTTAAATATTGGTAAATTACCTATATTTTTTTTTAATAAAAACTCTACCCGTTTCCGATTGCTAATAATATAAATTATAAAAAGACTAGAGCTCTTTTTTGTAATAAAACTGACAGAACTTTGTATTTCATATGTTTAAAAAGAACGTATCTTATACTACCCGGCACGAAACTTGACCTAACATGGCGTCCTCTGCGCAGGTACAGTCCTTGCGAAAATCACGTACTATCTAAAAAGCTTAAAATAAATATTTAATATATTAAAGGGTAGGTACGTAATAAAACACAACGGGTTAATTATTGTATATTTAGTAATTATTGTATCAATAAATAAATAAAAAGAAATAAAAATAAAATTTAGAAATATTATTAGAAAATAAATTAATCACTATCACTCAACGGTGTGAAACCCTCAAAATCAGCAAATGAAGTCGAAGTTCTTGGATTGGTACTGGGGTTGGTACTGGTGCTCGGACCGGGTTCGTCATCATCAAAGACTTCCCAATCGCTACTACTGCTGCTATCTGAATCTCCCACTTGAATAACAAGTTGGTCTGTCAACTGGTTCACTACATGGTCGCTTTTGCAATAGTCGTCTTCAATAGACCTTACTTTTGAACATAACTTTTGCCATTCACTTGATCCCATAGCATCTACCTTCTGTTTCACCAGTTCCATAACGCGTGTGACGTTCCACGCTACGTTTTTGCTGCTAACGTAACCTTTGATTGCGGCCCACGCCATTTCAATGGGGTTCAGATCCGGATGATAGGGCGGCAAGCGAAGGACACTATGATTGTGTTGTGCTAATAATCTATCGATATTATAATTTTTTAAATTTTCTTTGTTCGTTTTTATTAGTTCGTACAACTGTGGCTTGTACATTGTTGGATCAAACGAAATTCCTTTTTCAGTCAGCCAGGCTTGCATGTCGCATTTCTTGGAGTTTGAATTTGGGGCCAAATTATATTGTGTATTATGGTAGGATGCATTGTCTACTACCACGACGGATCTCGGTGGTAGGTTTGGTATTAATTGTGAAGTTAACCATTTGGAATAATTTTCATAATTCATGTCGTCGTGATAGTCGCCCGTTTTGGCTCCGGATTTAAACATTAATAAACCATTTGGTATAAAACCGGCTTCAGACCCTGCATGTACCATAACTACCCGTTGACCTTTGGATATCGGTTTTTTTAAACCTTTTTTTGAACCGTCCGTCCACGCCTTGGAACTTGTGTGCGAAGCGTGGACATACGATTCGTCAGTATAAATTATGGGCCTTCCTTCATGTCTGTACTTTTGTATTGCTTCTAAATATTTGATTCGCTGTAATCTTATACTGGTTTTCTCAATAAGAACTTTTCGATTATTTTCTGTTGCTTTCCATTTAAAGCCTAGATCCGTTAAGATGCGTCGAAGACTCCGTTCAGATCCTTGATAATTTTTATCCGATCGCAGTTTTGTCAGAAGTTTCGTAACTGTTGGGATTTCATTATTTGTTAAATGAAAATTATGAATGCATCTTTTGATAACTCCTTGATCGAAATTGTCTATACCAGTTACAGGTTTCGATCTAGCATGTTTTTTTCCAGGCGTCCGGAATACTGTGAGAAATTCTGACTGCTCAGCTTCTTTTACGATTCTCCGAACAGTGCATAGAGAGGTTTTTGTTGCTTCAGCTGTTCTCTCTTTAATTTGAGTATCACTTCTGCCATTAGCTTCGTTTTTTAAAAAACAGTAAACATCGTAAATCATTTTCCGAGCTTGTCTTTTTAGAACTATATTATTTTTTCTTGGCATTTTAGTATACTTCGTTAAAATCTTACTATAATAACAAAAGAAACAACCCACAAAATCAACAATACAAAAACAAAGTTAATAATCAAACACAATTTTACACAATAAAACCGTTATATAATAATAACTTATGTTAATGAGCGTACACTAAGACAACACAGGAACATGCGCGGGCGACGGGAGACGCGGTGGCACTGCGCGGGGCCACGCATCCACCCGTTGCTATGGTTACTAGTAATGGCGGCCTTGTTTGCTATAGTAACGCGCTCCTCGCCTCAGACCGCACCTCAAACGACATCTATTTTTTGTTACTGCGCAGAGTCAAGATTCGTGCCGGGTATTATACCGGTTCTTCTCTGTAGAATCTACATTCCGGTTAACTTTATTTTATTTAATTCTCCATTGCGATAAGACGGTTCAAAAGCGCTGTTGTACGCCTGCTTGAATGAAGAATATTTTCTATATATTAATTATAAAAATATGTAACAATAACGGTGTCGTCACGAGTGTCGTATTATGTTAATGGAGTCTGTCTGTCTGTATGCTAATTGAGCGCGAAATAGTTGTCATTGTGGGATAAAGTTTATTTTGTATCATAATTTCGAGGTTTTATGTTAAATGTAAATTAGATTGCGAATTATATACAGACTTATTAACTTGGTGGTAGGGCTTTGTCTGAGTGCGTTTGGATAGGTACAGGGCTATAAAAATCTATAATTCTATTTTTAAACAAGCTGATATTGATATATTTGGCAACACTGAACTGAATTTGAAAAATAAATTAAGGAAATATTTTTTACCATAACACTGTTTTAATGTCACAGTTGTATTTGCGATAGAGGTACCTATTTATATATTTTTTTCTGTATAATGTATTTTTTTTTTCTTGGATCCTTACTTTGTAATTTTAATTAGTTTTTTGTTTTTATTTTTTGTAATTTATTGCTTCTTTAATAAGCACATTAGTATTTTTGGTCTGATTCTTTTTTTTTTTTTTTTGTCTTTTTTTTTTCTTGATTTTCTTTTTTTTTTGTCTTACATGATGAGTTAGCCTGTAAGAGTGATGTACATGGTAATATTTATTTAAGACAGGATGTATCTTGTAGAATTAGACACTTTGTATATCACGTTGGCTTCCCAAATAAATAAATAAACATATATTCGAACACCGACCATCGATACTTAGTATTGATGTGTAGTGAGTCAGTGTAACTACAAGCAAAAGGGACATAACATCTTAGTGCCCAAGTTTAGTTGCGTATTGAGCAATGTTTAATATTTACAGTGTAATTTCTATAGGCGTTGGTGACCACCTACCATCAGATGTGCCCATAAGCCTTTCGCAAAAAACAAACACGAATCGTTTTTAAAAAACTTCATCAATTGAAACGAAAATCAAAGAAATGTTTACCTGCAATGGTGGCTACTTACCATCAGATGCCGTCAATGGGCTTGTACAAAGCCTTACCACCAATTTATTATTATGAAAACATTATATAACATGTAACGTTAATCTCTATAATACACAATACATAATATAATCTTTAATTAGAGAACTATTAATGTAGCTTTCGGATTATGCTATTTAAGGGTTGTTTGTGATATAGAAATTCTTGAAAAAGTTGCGCAACTGAAAACCGCGTGACGTCATCATGTGATTGACTTGTTAAAGAAGGGTGACGATTTTTTTTAATACTATTTAACAACTCATGTGGTCTGGGCCGTATTATATCTGAACCCGTAGGAAAACACACACGAATATATGCCAAAACTCTATAAAAATATGACTAAGACTTGGTACAAAAATTTCATTTAAAACGTGTTTTTTTTTAATTTATTTTTCAAATGTTTGTTTGCAAAAGTAAGTTGCCAAACCCTGCTTGCCTGATGCAGACGATGATGCAGCATCAGGTAATAGTACCGTGTTTTTGTAATATCAGTGAAGTGACGTAATCGATCAAACTAAGAAGTTTGATCATACTTCACAGAACACTATCGAAGTTATCAGTATATAATGTTATGTTATGACAGACCTACAGATAAACTCTCTTTAAATTTGCAATACCCCTCTTTCATGGATCCGAGCTTAAAAAAGTAAACTCACAATGTCGTCACAGTCTCAAATTATACAATAAGTCTCGTAGCAACTCCCCCCTGCTTTGGCTACGAATAGCTACGCACAGTTTGTTTACCCATTGTGGGCTTTCTTTTGTAACCGCGTAGTTCATAAATAGAGCGATCAATTCAAATATTTTTGTTGTTTTTTTTTAAAGGTATGTCTTATGAATAAATTAAAAGTAATTCAATAAACTTTTTTATGATGTTAGTAATAATATAATATTACTAGAAGTTGTTAGTGTTTTACAAATAAACCTGTTTTTTCAATACAATGTAATTTTTCTTTTGCTTTCACGTGTTTTAAATTTAATTTATTTTAAGTATATTCAATTATAACATTAAATGAGAGTGTTAAATTTATGAAATTATATTGATTAGCCTTTAAGTTACATTTTTGTAAGTGGTTTCAGTTACGTTTAAATTACTGTACCTTTCTACATGAGACTATGACTGATCGACGCGAAATCAACCATAAAAGGTGCTAATCTAGTATTTTTTAATTACTTTGTTCCTTCCCCCTTTTTTATTTATTGCAGCGAAGGGGGGCTAACAGCTAGTTTTTTTTATAAAACAGTAAAAACCTTAAGCAACAAATCTAACGTAAACTCTTGTCTACTTAATAAATAGAAATTAACCTTTTTGAGTTAGATCTCTAATATGTTGATCCAATTTTGATGAAACTTTCTACCTTCTTTTATATTATTAATTCTATGTAGATTTATTTTACGCCATTGAGACCTTCAGACAGGTAACCGGGCTCCCGCGGGGTAACTGGGCTATGTGGGATTCCTACCGACAAAAACTATTGCAATGGCCGTATTCGGCACGGATCGTGACGATATAACGCACACGTCATCCCTCCCATGCTGTGTTCCGCTCGTGCCTCGGCTGAGCTTTTCACAGTAGTGAAGGTGATCTCGCCCCCTGCACTTCTCCCTAGTGCGTGCGGCATCACCAGACCAATCCAGCCGTCGCCCCGTTCCCGCTCCACCGTCTTCTTCTGGACCATGACAATCCCAAATAAGGGAGCTACGGCCATTTAAACATCGACACTTCGCTTTGTCTTACAGAGGTATTCTCCAAAACAACCTCTATTTAGTTCCTTTTTCTCCACGTGAAAAAAACGAGACGGGACGAGCTATATACTAATAGGACATCTTTGTCTCTGAACGTATTATTATTTTGTATCGCAACAAACGCCACATGTGAAAATTCCTAGCATTTAATGATTACAGGGGATTACTACCGGTCGAATTTAAACCGAAAAGTCATGGAAATTATGAATAAACATGAACGGCCGAATTAAACGCTTTGTTAAACTCACTCAAAACTACAGTTTAAAACTAAGTTAAAGTATTTGTTTTAAATTATTCAAGTGTGGCGTTTTTTTAAGGATGAATTGAATGTCGATACATTTTTTATTATGTTACATATATATTATTATTATTATTAGAGCAAAAAGTAGAGTAACAGCCTGTTATTGTCCCAGGAGCCGAGATGGCCCATTGGTTAGAGCTCGTACATCTTAACCAATGATTGCGGGTTCAAAACCTGGCAAGTACAATTTTAATGTGCTTAATTTGTGTTTATTGTTTATCTCGAGTTCGGCAGTGAAGGAAAACATCGCGAGGAAACCTGCACGTGTCTAATTTAAATGAAATTCGGCCACGTTTATCCATCAACCCGCATTGGGGAAGCGTGGTGGAATAAGCTCCAAACCTTCTCTTCTACCCTTGCGGAGCAGGTTTGTATGTATTACTACTTAAATGTAAAAAAAGTACCAATATATAAATATCACATATGCTGGGCAAACGATTCGTCTCTTTTTGAGAACATTAATATAGCCTGCTTCTCCAAGCATCATCAATGCGGATCCGAATCAAGTGGGTTACCTCATGACATTTCCTTTCATCGCCGACAATATATAAAATTCAATATGTCAAAAATAGGTTTCTCCTTTATGCTTGCCTTTACCACCAAGCACGAAATAAATTAGAAATACAGACCAAGTGCAAATTCAGAGCTTGCCTGGAATCGATTGGCAAAATCACCGGTATTCTAGCCACTGAGTCATCTAGTCTTAATGAGTACGTACAAAGATCAAAACTTTTAACAATAAATTTACTTAAATCCTTAAAGATATACATACTCTTTACACAAACAAATATTTGTCGCGGGTGGATTATACTCTGACAAGTGAGACCGGATGACCTGAGGTTCGGGCCATAGTTCAACCAGTGGACTATCCTGGGGGCGTTCCCGATTCCATTCTGATCAAAGTTCAACTTTTTCCCACAAAAATAAAACTCAGTTTTAACGTAAGAGCCGAGATGGCCCAGTGGTTAGAACGCGTGCATCTTAACCGATGATTTCGGGTTCAAACCCAGGCAGGCACCACTGAATTTTCATGTGCTTAATTTGTGTTTATAATTCATCTCGTGCTCGGCGGTGAAGGAAAACATCGTGAAGAAACCTGCATGTGTCTAATTTCAATGAAATTCTGCCACATGTGTATTCCGCCAACCCGCATTGGAGCAGCGTGGTGGAATATGCTCCAAACATTCTCCTCAAAGGGAGAGGAGGCCTTTATCCCAGCAGTGGGACATTTACGGGCTGCTAATGTTTAACGTAAGTGAGGACCAATACTCCTTACTTGTATCGACTTAAAGCCTCAATAGCGCAATGATTTACGGGCCTAGCGATGTAAAAAGTCGCAGGATCGATCCTGACCCCTTGGGCTAGTGTCGTCCCCACTCCTAACATAAGTATGATAAGCTTAAAAGGAGGGGTAAATAGGAATATTAGTAATTCCTTGTTTATTATGGGGCATTGCTATTATACTTAAAAAAAAAAAACAACGATACGATTCCAATTCAACATCGACCGAACTGGATCCTTGTGTTAGAGAACGATCGAATTGCGATAAAGGCAATTTATTAGTAAAATTAACGCCCTATTATATTATATAATAAAAAAAAGAAGGATGTTAGGTGTCCACATCTGACTGACTGATCATCATCGCCGAGCGTAAACTATTAAAGTTAAGGTCATTAAATTTGGTGAGTAGGATTGTTTTATTGAGTAGACACTCACTATGGAAGGATTTTTGGGAAATTCTACAACTAAGGGGGTGAAAAAGGTTTTGATAGTTTGTACGAAAGCCCGTCATATTTTAAGATAGATTACATGAAACTTTATTTTTAGGATACTGATTAAAAACGAGTAGATACTCTGGATATTCCACCCAAATGGGTGAAATACACACCAGTTTTATATGCAAAGAGGTCTTAATTAAAGTAATATTTTAAGTTAATCGGTAAATATATTCAACTTCCACGCGAGCCAAGCCGCGGGCAGCAGCTAGTATCATATATTCCAAATAAGATGTTATAACAAACAAACAAAATAATTTTCACATTTAAATTAGTTTGGGCTATTATTATCGGAGCGATGTTCTTCTACGCGGCTTACAGTAGATTAGACTCGTAACTTTTCCCTCCCTTTCTCTTTATCTCTGTCATTTCTATCTGTTTTATAGAATATTATTTAAAGCTATTTTTCTATTCAGTGTGGATTTTCAGTAAAATAATCGACACTATCATTTAATAAACTCAAAAGTTTATTTTAATGTGATTCATTTCAGGCAGATATCCCACGTAATTTCTGATAAATTATTTGTTTTCAAATTCTTCGAAATTCATCAGCGAGAAATAACCACCCACTTTGATATTTATAAATAATAAATAAACAAGTAAGTATTACAACATCACATACATTACTCTGATCCCTATGTAAGTAGCTAAAGCATTTGTGTTATGGAAAATCAGCAGTAACGACGGTATCACAAACACCCAGACCCAAGACAACATAGAGCACTAATGAACTTTTTTCTACATCGACTCGGCCGGGAATCGAACCCGGGACCTCTGAGCGTACCCATGAAAACGGAGGTCGTCACAAACATACTTATGTTGATAAACAATGTATATTTTAATCACTCATATAGTTCGAAATAATTTCTTTATGTATATTTATAAACATGTCCGTCGGTCACTAAAGAATCTTGTCACGGATTGTTCTAATGAACTTATTTACATATCGGTCACATGTCTACGCGTGACGCGTGACGCATGGTAATTATCTTAAAATGATGACAAGACGCTGTAATGATCGTTTGTAAGGACATGATTAGGTACAAATATTCTGAAAAAAAATTTCGTATAGAATTACAGTGGGTCACAAGTCGAAGTTTCCAGAAGCTTCAGGCGCTGACAAATGCGATTATAACACGAATAACAATTAACATGGGTCATAGACAATGGTAGTGCAAGAAATACTAATCATTTGAATTGTCATTTAACAAACTATATTAAGTAAAGCTACCACCGGTTCGGAATGTAGATTCTACCGAGAAGAACCGGCATAAAATTCAGTAGTTAATCTTCCTTATGACTACAAAGTATAAAACAAAGTCTCTTCCCGCGGTCTGTTTCACCGTATGCTTAGATCTTTAAATCTACGCAACGGATTTTGATGGAGTTTTTATAATATATAGAGTGATTCGAGAGAAAGGTTTATGTTTACAATAAATGCATAATATAGTAGAGAAACGTCGATAATTTTAGAGGTTTCTAATGCAATGTATTAAATAAAAACTTTTTTTGCGCTTACATTGCAAACGCTGGTTGAACCCTATGAGATAGGTCAAAATAATGTACTAAAGTATTGTACACCTTAAAAAAGTCTATCAGCATTGTACGCGAAGCCGGGGCGGGCTAGTATTATTAATATGTTAGGTTTTTCACTTACTCACCTTTCAAACCAGACAATACTGAGTATTTCTGTTTGAAGTTATACTATATACATATATGCTACAAGGGAGACAGCTGAAAATCAGCAGAGGGATAAAAATCCCTCATAGCTGTCTCCTTTTGACTGCACACAAGTTTTATATTCATTATATTTATTTATTTTTTCTTTATTATTATATCTTTCTTTGTTTATGTTGTTTTTATATCCATTTTTGTATATATTTTTTTTCTTTATATGTGTGTATGTCAATAAATGTTTTTTCTTTCTTTCTTTCTTCTTTCATATATATAAGTAGGTACTTACCCAGATGGTCTTGCAAAAATCGCTACCACCCAAAATTCGAAGCGAAGGCCTTCGAATCCACAGTCTTATGAGTGAAATTTTGATGTTACTCTTTATCAAAAATTCCAGCAGAATTTATGTCGAGACAAATAGCATTCGATAATTGTCGAAGTGGTCTAACTTCGCTTCACTTATTGGAAATCGTCAGTTAAATAAATTAGAAGACAAAGTGAGCATTCGTAGAACATTCTTCGGTCGAATTACATTTAAAAATAGCTTATATGAATAATTTTTATACATTTTTGTCTTTCTTAACAGCTTTAATAGAAAATTGGTTATTTTTGTTGCAAAATCGTTTAGGCCTCTAGGATAAGATCCCAAAGTATGTCACGCTATTCGATCGAAAGCTTGAGGGTTTTTGGGATACCTAATGGATACTTAGTTCATTGTCTATAGACTGGAATTATAACAAATTTAACTTAATTCTAACATTAGAGAAACCATTGAACCTAGGGAGTTATGACTCAAATCTAAATATATCAATACAAAGGATTCGTGTCTATGGAGGTACCTACCCAGACTACCTCGCACAAAGCACTACATATAACAGAAAAGTCTATACGAAAGTATTTATGTGCTCGTAATTTTGACCTCCTAACCCAATTGTTAATACGTGTAGGCAGTTCATTTAGAAATAAATAAATTTTACTGTACAAAACACACGTCCGTACGGAGGCCGTAATCAAATTACTAGAGGAGTCTCTGTAATCCTGCAATCAGGTGAAAAGCTACAAAATCCAATTCGGTATGCCTTTTTATTTACATTTTTTTTAGTATAAAAACGTTAGTCAAGAGATTTTTCCAGTAATTCAACATTTCTTGTTATTAGCACTTCTATTAAGTTATCATAAGAACTTACTGGAAGGTGCCAAGTTGTTTCATATAAATAAATTGATATTATTGTTATTTAATTGAATACAATTATTTATTCACCTTTTTTTGTATAATATTATAATAAAAAAATAATAAATATCCCACTGCTGGGCTAAGGTCTCTTTACGCTGTGGCGGGCTTCTGGTACACATATGGTAGAATTTCATGACACTTTAGTTATGTTGTGTTTGTGCAACTCGCAGATATAAATAAATCAAACTGATGCTTTTACTACAGGTCTATTTGCTCGTTTGCTTTGATATTACAAAAAGAACCCATTTAAGATATTTTATTGCCAATTAATAAATAGGCGAAACACTAAGTCTATGTTCTTGCAATCAAATATAACAATCGAAGCGGTGAAAACGTAAACAAAATCGACATAGCAAATTTGTTAAACGCAAATAGTATTCAAAAACAAATTAGAGCTTAAAGCTCCGATATTTGAACGGCGTACATAATGTAAACAAAACTGTATGTTCGTTTATAATCGATCAAAATGTGAAGTTCATTGTATTTTCGTTCATATTAATAGTCTCGTGAGTATCGAGTGTGTTCCGGCTAGAAGTGTGAGTGAGCCAGTGTAATCACAGGCACAAGGGACGTAACATCTTAGTTCCCATGGTTGGTGCGGCATAGGTGTTGTAAGGAATGGTTAATATTTCTTACAGCGCTTTTGTCTATGGGCGGTGGTGACCCCTTACCATCCAATGACCAAACAAAATGCAATAAGGTCACGTTTTCTATGAGGACTTCACGATGGATTTCGATGTACCATAATTAAGGTAATTTCCTTAAGGTACTAATGTGTAATATTAAACATGATGATGGATATCATCCAGACCGATGTCGCCCACAGCGTCCAACCTCAAGGGAGACCAGCGAACTACGCAGGATATGTTAAAGTGCACAAGTGTGTGTGCAACACAGCTGTTGTACTGAGAATTTATAGAAACTCCCCATAACATTTATATGCTCGACTTGGGGCTTGATCCTTAGTATTTGCGGCCTTATATTTAGCCACTAGACCAACGATATAGTCCAATATTAAATAAAGTAATAGTCGAAATAAAATCAGCGAATTTCGGTCGGGTTTATGAACCTGAGACTTAAGGTTCTGTAGATGTGCTTATAAACCAAAACCCCGTGACGTTAATTTGTAATCACATACACTATTTGGATTATCGTGTACCGATTTGAAGGTTCAGTGAGCTTAATACCATGGGACTTATCCAGTGTTAATTCAAATCCCATAGTCAGTGTACATATTATATGATATATGAACCAATTAATAAATTCAAGATTTATGCCAAAATTTAATAAATTGACGAAGACCGTGGTCGAGTAGTGTGTACACCGGTTTTCATGGGTACGCCCCTCCGGATTCGATTCCCGGCCGAGTCGATGTAGAAAAAGTTTATTAGTTTTCTATGTTGTGTTGGGTCTGGATGTATGCGGTACCGTCGTTACTTCTGATTTCCATAACACAAGTGCTTTAGCTACTTACATTGGGATCAGAGTAATGTATGTGATGTTGTCCAATATTTATTTTTAATACAATATTGTAATATAGACCAAGGATTGGCCAATCCAGATACATTGACGGTCTAAAATAAATAACAACGTATATTTAGACGGACGGGAATGTGGTAAGTGGTCAACTACCGCCAAACAACAGTATTGTTGTGTTCCAGTTTGAAGGGTAAGTGAGCCAGTGTAACTACAGGCACAAGGGTCATAACATCTTAGTTCCCAATGTTGGTGAATTTTTCTTACAGTGCCATTTCTATGGCTAGTGGTGATCACTTAGCATCAGGTGGCCCATATGCTCGTATGCCAATCTATGGTATAAAAAAAATCCAAAGACATTGGCGTTGTTAGAAATGATAACCAATCCAATTACAGCGCCAATGAGCAACCCTTAGTGCTGTGACCCCTGTAGGGGTAATTTATATAATAATACTTAGTAGAATTATGTTTTAAAAGTAGGTCCGTCAGTCAGGGACATAACTTCGTAGTTTAATTATTGACCTTACAAGAGTTGGCTAAAATTACAGGCTTGTGTCCGTGGACGCTGGTGACTACTTACATTCGGGTTTAGTATCCGAATTATATTATATATATAAAAAAAGAACTTACTAAAAGTCAAAGGTGAAGTGGAGATGGATTAGACCTCGCAACCTCTTGTTACCGATTACATTTCCTATCCTCAAAGTCATCTCAGATCTTAGGATAATAATCTTTTGGTAAAATAACCTAAAAAATTATAAGTACCGTAGGTATTATCTTGTACATGATGTCGAAAGACATTTGGCATAAAATAGCAATTGTTTTATTGGCAGAGCGAACTGGCAGAGTATTTGGCAACGATTTGACATTCACGTTAAGCACTAATACTTTGAAGCTAATGTTTATTTGAAGGAATCTTTTGTTTATATTAAAGATAAAGACAAAAAATGGCGTTATCCCGTGTATTGCTATAGAAAAGCAATGAATTGTTGCACTTGAGTATGTTTGGTAAGACATTTTCTGAATCACGCTGACGTTTGGTTCGCTGTGACGTATATAGGGTATTGATATATATTTCATCATCATCATCTACTCAGAATTCGTGACCCACGTTCTTACTTGAAACAGCTTACAGATACTCAAACTTTTTTATTTAATTTTAATATTCCCTTTATAATTTTCAGCTTAGGATATGAACAGTGAACACTGTGTTTAGTAAAATGCTTTTTTTAAATGTATAAGGTAGGCGTACGGGCAAATGCGCCGCCTGATGGTAAGTGTTCACCACCGCCCACAGACATTGATGCTGTAAGAAATAATAACCATCCCTTACATCATCAATACGCCACCAACCTTGGGAACTAAGATGTTATGTCCCTTGCACCTGTCACCATGTCTCACTCACCTGCTGTTTAGCGGTAGAATATCTGATCAGTGGGTCGTACCTACCCAGACGGCCTAGCACAAAGCCCTACCACTAAGTCGAATTCCTTTATTAAATATAGAAGCATTACACTTACTTATTGATAGGCAAATTAAACACTATCGCCGGTTCGGAAAAGGAAACACCCTGACCTGAGAAGAACCGGCGAAAGAAACTAAGCTGGTCGTTTTTTTCTTTCCATCTAATTAAATACATTTTTTGAATATGAAGTATACATATACTAACCTATACTATTATTATAAATGCGAAAGTAATTCTGTCTGTCTGTTGCTCTTCCACGGTCAAACCACTGAATCGAATTTGATAAAATTTGATAAAAAACAAGCTGGAACTCCAAGGTAGAACATATGCTACTTTTTAAAGCCTAACCTGTCCAACGAAGCCCTAAGCAATACATTGTATGTATATAATATTTATATACATAAAGTATCTTAGTAATTTATACATACAACGGTTAGTTTTAAAAGTTGATTTTAATTATTATAAAATTAACATATAATATATATTTAACATACATTGAATTACTTTAAAAAATACAAAAGTTTCATATAAAATTATGTAACAAATATCACCTTGAAACAAGCCTTCAAATGAAAGCCTCTTTCACAGTGAGAAGAGTGTCTATTAACGTCCTTGACGTGGCTCGTGTTTAAGTGTGTATACTAAATAAAAAGATACATTCGTCACTGGTTTATACAAAGTACAATTTAATATAGCCGAAATTGTTAGAAGTTGTGTTTTAAATATAAGAATGACTGTAAGTCCAGGAAGATAAATCCAAGACGATAAATCCAGGACGATAAATCCAGGACGATAAGTCCAGCACGATAAGTCGAGGACGGTAAGTCCAGCACGATAAGTCCAGCAAGATAAGTCCCGCACGATAAGTCCAGCACGAAAAAGCAGGACGATAAGTCCAGCACAATAAGTCCAGCACGATAAATCCAGCACAATAAGTCCAGCACGATAAGTTCAGGATGGTAAGTCCAGCACCGTAACGGAAAACGGCATAACTTTTCTTTTTTATGATTGAGGTGGCAAATGAGCAGGAGGCTGACCTGATGGTAAGTGAGTACTACCGTCCATGGACATCTGCAACAATGCTCTTTAAGAAATTTATAATCTCATTTTTTGAAGGTTCTCAAATCTTATTTGTTCGTAAAAACCGCCGGCGATACGTCACACCGTTCAACCAACACTCTGTCATCCCGTACGCGCATCACACGTATACTACTTTGTTACTGTATTTTATTAACGAACTCTCTTATTTATCAATAGGTTTTCTTTAAAATCATCAAATAAACACCAATTTTCATTACTGCGTCGTTTTATATTAATACGGTGTACTGATATCAGTTATCTTTTAAAGATCCGTGTATTTTATAAACTCGTCTATATCCGTTAATAAATAAATTTATTTGTTAAACAATGATAAAGATTTAATAAATTAATAAGATTTTGATTAGAAAAGTTTCGAATGGACGAAATATTTGTTCCTTTGTCTAGACGCGCTTTAAACTTTGCAGATTAAAATGAGTTATGTATTTTATTGAATTTAATTAACATGAAACGACTGACATTAAATTAATGTTTATATTGGAAAATTTATTTTAAATTAATTAAAATTCATTTATGTTACAATATAGAATTGGTCTGTCTTAACCGATGATTATTTGATACTAATGAGTTTTTATGTTCCTAGTTTTAAAAATTCTGTCAAACGTGGACCCACCCTTACTGAAAAAGTGTACTGTTCGCTCAAAACCCTTAAAAAGTTGAGGTTTTATATTTATTAATTATAAGGTTTGTTATATTATAAGGTTATCTTTATTAATATTACGCGATAGTCAGTTTAAAGTTTATTTGCTTATAGCAAACTTGTGCAAGTCCGTCTAAGTAGGTAACATCCTCTTATCATATCTTATCTTTATCTATCTTATCTATCACCAAACAGTAATACTTAGTGTTGTTCAATTTGATAGGTAAGTGCGCCTGTGTCAGGCCCCAGGGACATAGCATCTTAGTTGCCATGGTTGGCGATATAGGGAAATGTTATAATTTCTTACGCGCTAATGTCTGTGGACACCCACCATCAGGTGGCCTATTCAATCATTATGATATTTCTTCACGTTTCATTATTGTCAGCGTTACACATGAGGACATAGTGTACTTGTTTGCACTAGAAGGCAATAATTCGTTACTTTATACATCACGAAAGGTATATAAACGGAAACAAAATTGTCCATGTCCATCGAATGCTGCTAGGATGTATATAAGTCACAGTAACTATTTACATATTTAGATATATTAACAACTAGTGGTCGCACGTGGATTCGCTTGCGTTTCAGGGGTTGCACGTCACGTGTTAGGTATATACAAGTACTTCCTGTTCAGTGGCTTGGCAGTGAAAATATATTTTTTTTATCTATCTTTTTTCAATAAAGAGAGTCATCTTGTCTGTTCTAATCGCGTTCAAAGACCTGCACCAAGCACATACATTAAAAGCTTGTAATAAAAACGTCGCTAAGGATTTCATTAAAACCGGTGTCACAATATTTCATCGAAAGTCCATCAATAATAATTAAAATAGTAATTAATATTCAGTTTAATTAGTCTGAACAATAATAGAGCAAGTCGCCAAATAAAGGTAGGGACGACAAGCAGCCGTGAACGAAATGAGGGTATAAAATTAAAAACTGCGATGGCGGGCGTCTCATTAACTTCTCCTGACTAGAATTAAACTGTTGCAGACTTAATGAATGGCTTTAAGCTGAATTAATGAAATTTAATGGATGCGGTATTTTATATTACATTAATTTAGCGTTGAAACAATAAGATAAGAAAAATTTTATCAGTTTTATTTATTATACTTTATCTTACTTGGTGTTAGGACTTTGTCCAATTCGATCTGAAAAGATGCCTTCTCAACATATTAAATGTTACCATTAGCAAATCTGACTATTGTTATATTAAATTTTTAATTTTTGAAGGTTGAAAGGCACAAGGAACACATCTACTTAGATCCCAAGATCGGTGATACATTGGCGATATAAGGAATGATAAAAAAAATCTTAAATGTCTTTGAAATGGAAATGTCTTTGAGTGGTGGTAACCATTTACCATCAAGTTGCCTATTTGTCCGTCTGCCTACCTATAACACAACAAAATAAAGTTGAAATTACCCTGAGGTAAGAACGTCTTGTCTGATTAAAATCTACATGGCTATTCTACAATCCTCGTTGGAGTTAGATGCATATTTAAGAAAAACTAAATTCGTTGTGATGTTATGACATCACGGGCAGCCGGTTGTTTTACTTTATAAACTAAGTATGAATAATAAAGTATGTTTAATGCTTCATAATGAATAATTACGTCGCTAGTTTATTGGCTACCTTGAAAGGTAGGGTCAAATCTGTCATCTGAGTTTTTCTCGAGTAATTCTCAGTAGCATCCGGTAGTATAAATTTTGGTATCTCTTACAATCTTGGTCCTTTAAAAGCATATAAAGCCATTAATCCAGTGTGAACTCTTTCCCTTTGAATCGGATTTTCTCTTCCATAATATTATGAGACTAAAATATATCCTGCACAGTTAACAAGATTTATTTGAAAATAAGTAGGACATAATATCCATAATAAAAATAAGAAATTTCATCTCGAAAAGAAAAAATACAATTAAATATATAAAGCCGCATCAAAAACTTCGTAATCAATGTAACCTCATCAGGGTATTTCTATTGTGTCGGCCGTAACAGTCGCCCCGGAGAAAAAAGCATCGTAACCCAAAATATACCACTACTATCGGTACTATGTTTGAATAATTTACTCCAATTTGAATATTTCTTTGAGTTTGAAAGTAAATAAAATATGTAGATGGGGTTCCGTAATAAATATCGTTTGTGAGCTTTGAAAATTTATTGTTTAGTTAAATTATTTATATTACTTTGTTTTCAAATACGTTTTATAGAGATTGTGGATCTTTATATGTGATGATTGTATAATCTAATGATTGTGAGTTCAAACCGAAGCAAGTACTCTGTTTAAATCATATGCTTAATAAGTGTATAAAACTTATACTGTGTTCTGCGCTGAAGTCATCGTGAGGAATCCTGTGGGGGTTTCGCGTCTGCTTTTACATACTACCAAGCCTCAGAAATCACGTAAAGTCGTTGACACTAAGCCTCAAGCCTCATTGCTATCACTTCGGATTATGAGAGCAAATAATAGCGAGAGTAGAGTATTGAAATAAAACTAGAAACTTTGCAGTGTTCGTGGTCACAGTGCCCGTGACCACGAACACTGCAAAGTGCTCGAAACGTCGGGATGTTAAAATAATTAATATACGCGATTAAATCCGTTAAAAACTAGTTTTATTTCAATGTGTAATAATCGCGAAAATCTAAGACAACATTATGAGAGTAGAGTACCTCTGATTGAAGACTAGCAACTCCAGTTGGTTAGTCCAAAGAGAATGGCCAGGGAAACAATATCATCATTGATAAAATCAAAAAATACTTTATTCAAGTAGGCTTTTACAAGCACTTTTGAATCGTCATTTAACAAACTATTTAAAGTAAAGCTACCACCGGTTCGGAACGTAGATTCTACCGAGAAGAACCGGCAAAAAAATACAGTCATGTTAGTTAAATACAATTATATATGTATGATATGTCTCCTGCCTGGAAATCAACAAGCATTAGCTTTCATCACGCTTTCCACGATATAAACTAACAGTATCCAATCACAGACCAGCATGTGTGAACCAGTACAAACTAGATTCACGAGTCCGCTCAATAATTTTAACCAAACGTTTAAGAATAATGATCTCGAAACGATTACGTCACGATAGATTGATGACGTCATTCTCCCAGATTATGTCCACTTTGGTAAATTAAAAAAGTTACTTAACGAGTCGTTACGTTAAATAGCTTTAGAATTTTTCTTAAGAATTTTTACTCTGAGGATTAGTGTGATGGCAGTTTAAAATTTCCAACAAAATGTAATGATTAAATGGGAGTATTTATATAAGAAGTTAGATATCCGTCGCGGTTTTGCTTGAGTGGATAAGGTTCTATTTAAAACGTTTTTATTGAAGGAGAAACATGCTTGTTTTATTTGTGACTCTGCTCCGCGTTTTTTTTAATGATATGTGTAGGCGGACGAGCAATTTGGTGGAAAGTGGTCTGTAAAAAATATTAAGAATTTCTTACATCGCCAATACGCCACCAACCTTGGTAGTTATCATACTATATCCCTTTTACACATACATTGTCTTACTCACCCTTCAAACCATAACACAAAAATTCTGAGTTTTGTTATTTGGCGGTAGAACGTCTGATGAATGGTACCTCCTCCAAGTAGACATACGTACATAGAACACTTAACCTAAGTTTCATCATAATCGAGTCATTAGTTTTGGAATAGAGGGATAAATTATTTATTGAGAAGAAAATAATAATAAGGTAAGTGGTAAGTGGTAGTGCCACACTGCATACCTTCGGGTTGCAGCCGAATGGGCCGGCACGCCCGGGGAAGTACCACTCTCTCACTTAAAATCGGCGTGAAGTGGTAGCTATGTTACCGCGTTTCGTCTGGTATGTGAGAGTCCCGGAGGCCCGATACCCCCCCCCCCCCCTTAAACATGATGGTTGTGCAGAATTTGGTTACATTACCCCAGGAGGGTACCATCAGCGACTGCGGTGGAGAATCCCTCTCTGGGCATCCATGCTCAGGACATACACCACCTGAGCAGGGATGCCCAGGCTGCCCTCCGAATTCTGGGGGGGGCAATTTTGCGCTCGCCACTGTTCGGGGCAAGCGGAGCAGGCATCATAAGGCAACCCCTACCACCCTCACTGTGGACTTCTGCAACATAAGGGGACTCAATTCGAACTTGAACGCCGTCCACTTTCACCTTGAGACGGCGAAGCCGGCCTTGCTCTTTCTTACCGAGACTCAGATATCTTCTCCTGCCGATACGACTTTTCTTTCCTACCCCGGGTATAAATTGGAACATTCCTTTGTACCACGAGCTGGGGTGTGCGTTTATGTCAGAGATGATATCTGCTCTCGACGCCTCGGCAGCCTTGAAGGACAGGACCTATCAATTATCTGGCTGCGTGTAGATTGTGACGACCATCCGCGAATCTACGCTTGCCTTTATAGGTCCCATAGCGGTAATGCCGAAACCGACCGACTGGTTGAGCACGTCCAAATGGCTACAGATTCCGTACTGCAGCAGATCCCATCCGCAGAGATCGTTATTCTTGGCGATTTTAATGCCCACCATGCCGAATGGCTTGGATCGCGCACTACCGATCATGCGGGTAGATCTGTTCTCGACTTCGCTTTAGCATATGATTTGACACAACTAGTCCCCTCGCCAACGCGAATACCAGACGTGGAGGATCATACACCTTCCCTGTTGGACCTTCTGCTGACTTCCCATCCGGATGGCTACCAGGTTATCGTCGAACCCCCTCTGGGCTCGTCGGACCACTGTCTCGTCCGAAGTACAGTGCCGGTTGCGCGTTACTCACGACCTCGTTTCGTGGGCTGCCGCCGAGTGTGGCACTACAGGTCAGCAGATTGGGATGGGATGCGGTCCTTCTTTGCATCCTACCCATGGGGGCAGGTTTGTTTCTCGCCGGATGATCCGAGTGTTGTTGCTAACTCTGTTGCCGATGTGGTACTTCAGGGTATGGAACTATTCATTCCGTATTCTGCGGTCCCCATCGGTGGCAAGTCCCAGCCCTGGTTTGGTCGTTTCTGCAAAACGGCTTCACGCAGAAAATGGGAACGCTACCAAGACTGGGCTAACGCATCAGCGTCTCGTGATGTAAATACCAGCGCAATCAGAAAGGAATATAACTCTGCCTCTAGGTCCTTCAAAAACGTGATTGCTAAGGCGAAGACGGAGTACATTGGCAGAATTGGCGAGAGACTGGTGCGCCTCCCTTCAGGAACACGTGCGTTCTGGTCTCTCGCCAAGGCTGTCTTAGGGAATTTCTGTCAGCCTTCCTTACCATCTCTGCACAAGGACGGTGAGTCATTGGCCCATACAGCGAAGGAGAAGGCTGATCTTTTAGGCTCTCTCTTCGCAACGAACTCGACTCTGGATGACCAAGGAAAGTCACCACCAACAATCCCGCGGTGTGATACCACGATGCCGGAGGTTAAATTCCTGCAAAGTGCAGTTCGTAAAGCACTTCTTTCCTTGGATATTCATAAGTCGAGTGGACCCGATGGCATCCCTCCAATCGTGCTACGGACTTGTGCTCCTGAGTTGGCGCCGGTCTTAACGCGTCTTTTCCGGCAATCCTATGCATTCGGCGTCGTCCCGAACTCCTGGAAGACTGCTTTGGTGCATCCGATCCCTAAAAAGGGCAACCGCTCAGACCCGTCCAATTATAGGCCTATAGCCATCACCTCCTTGTTCTCCAAGCTAATGGAGTCCATTATAAACTGCCAGCTCCTGCGGTACCTAGAGGAGTACCAGCTGATTAGCGACCGCCAGTACGGTTTCCGTCGGGGTCGCTCAGCCGGTGATCTTCTAGTTTACCTTACTCATAGATGGGCGGAAGCAGTTGAGAGCAAGGGGGAGGCATTAGCAGCCAGTCTGGACATAGCGAAGGCCTTCGATCGCGTGTGGCACAAAGCGCTTCTTTCGAAGCTTCCTTCCTATGGGCTTCCCGGGAAATTATGCAATTGGATTACCAGTTTTTTGGCAGATCGGAGCATCAAGGTCGTTGTCGACGGTGCATGCTCTGACTTAAAATTCGTCAATGCTGGTGTTCCACAAGGCTGCGTTCTATCACCCACTCTGTTTCTTCTGCATATCAATGACTTGTTGCAAATCAGTAACATTCATTGCTATGCAGACGACAGCACCGTAGACACCTCATACACCGGCCGTGCTAATATTTCTCGGGAAAACGTCGAAGAAAACCGGAACAAACTTGTATCTGAAATCGAGTCTTCGTTAAACAAAGTCTCGAACTGGGGTCGGCTAAACTTAGTTCACTTCAACCCCAAAAAGACGCAAGTTTGCGCGTTAACTGCTAAAAAAACACCATTTGTCGTATCTCCACGATTCGAGAACATTCCGTTAGCCGCTACAGCTAGTATCGGAATACTTGGCGTTGATGTTTCGAGTCTCGTTCAGTTCCGCGGTCAATTGGAAGGCAAAGCCAAATTGGCATCAAAAAAGCTTGGTGTGCTCAGCAAGGCAAGACAGTATTTCACGTCGGCCCATCGTCTAAGACTATACAAGGCGCAAATTCGGCCTCACATGGAATACTGCTCTCACCTCTGGGCGGGTGCTCCCCAGTACCAGCTCCTTCCATTTGACCGTATCCAACGTAGAGCGGCTCGAATTATCGACGATCAAGCCCTTTCCGATCTGCTTGATCCTTTGGCTTTGCGTAGAGATGTTGGATCGCTCTGCATCTTCTACAGAATTTATCACGGGGAATGTTCCGAGGAATTGTTCGAATTAATCCCGGCTGCTGAATTTCACCTTCGGACATCTCGTCAAAATTCCAAATATCACCCGCACCACCTAGATGTCCGAAAATCCACAACAGCGCGATTTTTAAGACATTTTCTGCCTCGCACAACCACTCTGTGGAACCAGCTTTCGCCGGCGGTTTTTCCGAACCGATACGACTTGGGAACCTTCAAGAAAAGAGCGCACTCTTTCCTGAAAGGCCGGCAACGCACCTGCAAGCCCCCCGGTGTTGCAGATGTCCATGGGCGGTGGTAGTCACTTTCCATCAGGTGAGCCTCCTGCTCGTTTGCCACATTATGACATAAAAAAAAAAAAAAAAAAAAAAAAAAAAAAAAAAAAAAAAAAAAAAAAAAAAAAAAAAAAAATGGAGCGCACGGAACATTAAAGTGAAGCAACAAAAGCAAATACAAAGTAAAAAGCGAATACAATTCTCAGTAGTATTTAGGAATTTGTTAATAACTATGATAAAAAAATATTATTAAAGTGAGAACAGTTTTGACGTTTTAATAAAATGAAGCGTCGTTTTGTACCATCGGGTTTCGTATTATTGTATCCGAGCCTTTATTACTGAGCCCGAAGTGTGTTATATACAAATTAAGCAAGGAATACTCAGTGAGGTTTTTGAACCTACGAACTTCGGCTACGATTCACGTGTTACCACTGGGCCGTATCGTCTTTTATAATTTAAAGCAGGATA
Source organism: Vanessa atalanta (assembly GCF_905147765.1). Taxonomy (NCBI): domain Eukaryota; kingdom Metazoa; phylum Arthropoda; class Insecta; order Lepidoptera; family Nymphalidae; genus Vanessa; species Vanessa atalanta. The sequence goes on from NC_061896.1 coordinate 921,993, forward strand.
TTCATTACAGTATAATAATATCAATTAATTTAATCATATAATTCTGAAGTATCTTTTTACTCGTAATACATATAAATAATTTGTCTTGTTGTCTGTTCATGAAAAATATTTTGATAAAAAAAAAACTTGGTTTGGGCCAACACGTCTGAGTAAGTATCATACCTCATCATATCTTCTACTTCTGCAATACTTAGTATTCTTAGGTTTAAGGCTGAGTGAGCCAGTGTAACTATTAGTACGAGGAATTTAACATCTTAGTTCCCAATGTCAGTGGCGCATGCGCGAAATAATGATTCAATTTTACGGCGTCAACGTCTACGGTAGTGGTGACTACGTACCATCAGGTGGCCCATTAGGCAGTCTGTTTACCTGTGCCATAAAAAAAGTATTTAATTTAGTTAGAACAGATTTTTGATAATAATTCTTATGAATCACTAGTTCCCGCCCGCGGTTTCGTCTGCGTGTAAGGAGGAAAGGGGCGAATGGTAGATACCCTTTGGCCGTAACTGTACACCTGACGACGTACATGCAAAACTTTCATAATTATCGTTTTATTAGTTAAGACCATTTTTAAATTACACGAACGAAGTCGCGGTCCAAGTTCGTATTGTAAATTATATGTACATATGAAACGGTTTTCCCGAATCGTTGAATTTCAAATAAGGTTTTTCGTAACAATAAAAGCAATTTGAATTGTCTCGTAATGAATCGGCTGGAAATATTGTTTAATGAGTCCTATAAGCGTTGCTGTACTCGAGCAAAGCGTTGTAAGTCGTGATATTATTTTTTTTACTATTTTATAGTTTATTATTACTCGGTGGTAGGGCTTTGTGCAAGCCCGTCTGGGTAGGTACCACCCACTCATCAGATATTCTACTGCCAAATAACAGTACTCTGTATTGTTGTGTTCCGGTTAGAAGGGTGAGTGAGCCAGTGTAATCACAGGCACAAGGGACATAACAACCTAGTTCCCAAGGTTGGTGGCGCATAGGTGATGTAAGGAATGGTTAATATTTCTTACAGCGCCTTCGTCTATGGGCCGTGATGACCACTTAATATCAGGTGGCCCATATGCTCGTCCGCCAACCAATGCAATAAAAAAAGTAGTTTATTTACTTAACTTAACGAAATAATTGACAATATTAGTTAGATAATATAAAATGTCGGTAAATCGCAGTAAAATATAAAATAATTTGTATTTATTTAATTGCCTCGGCATGTTTCTTGAGAGGAATGAGAGGTAATAATGATTTTATACTTCTCTTTTAAGCATATTGCTCGATGACCATACCACGCGGACATCAGGGTAAGGAAAAAGATTTTAGGCATAATGCAAATAAGTAAATAGGTCTGTGTCAATACTAATACAGATTTCTCATTCGAGTGACCTTGAAATTTTCACACTCTTTGAGCATTTGAAATTATTCAAAATGTTTTATCGAATAAGAACAACCAACAAAATCATATTTTGGACGTTCGACGAATCTATTACTTTGAACTACTACGGGTTATTATATATTGCTAGATATTTTAAGTAATCTTCGGATAATCTAATATCAAAACTTGATGACAAATGCGTTGTTAAAATTATTTAATAAACAAAAATATATATTAAAAAAAAAAAAAAAAGTCCAAAAATGGACTTATGCCCTTTTGTCTGAACGACCAACAAAGATATCATTATTCCTTGACACTCTATTGGGATTCAAATTGATATACGGTTTTAAATCATATTTTCATAAGGAAATTGTACTTGAATTTGTATTTTTCATTTCGAAACGATATTGTTTTATGGAAGTGAGTGTATTGGCTTTCGGAGCACATTATTACGAATGTATTGGGCTTTTGTAATTTAATACGTATAAGTTTGTTACTTTGTAAAAATTAGGCTTTATTCACGTGAAACGAGATAGCCCAGTTATTCCAACACGCGATTATTAACCGAAGATAGCCTGTTCCAACTTAGGCAGGCTTCGTTGAATTTACTTTTGCCTAATTTCTGTTTCAAGATCGTCGCTCGTGATCGAAGTTTGATCATAATAATCGTTATTGAAAATTTTAAGCAAAACGTTTATGAGCTGTCATTTTTCAAACGGCATTTTTTTACGCTTATCTGTATTTTTTTAAAAGCCCTAAAGCTTATAATTACCTACTAACACAATACAAAGAAAATCGGGACACAAACAGAGGAGAAAAAAGTGCTGAACTCTTTCTCTTCTCACAAGAGTTCTCTTCTCTCTCTTGTGAGAAGAGGAAGAGTTCAGCACAAAAATAAATATATATAGGGAAATTTCCCACACATATTTTGAGTTCGTGGAGGTTAAAATGGTGTAGTATTCACCTATTAATATTGTATTGCCATCAATAATACTTTTTTTAATGTGGTTTAGGTAAGCGGAATGGCCATTGGTTCATCTAATGGTAATGGTTCACAACTGCCCATAGATATGTCAGAAATAGTAATCATTCCTCATTGGTGACCAATGCTTCACCAACCTTTTGGGCATAACATGTCATATCATTTATGTTTGTAGTTACAGTGGCACATTCAACCTAAAAACTAGAACACAAAAATACTAATTTCTATGTCTTGGAAGGCAAAATTTTCAGGTCCGGGATTGCACATAAGACGGGTCGGCCTTATATGCTAGCCACCAGCCTATACAATCAAACGGAATTTTTGGAAAATGACGAGTACCCCAATATCCAACATACCATTTTGGCGTTTAAGCTTTTCTTTCCTTACCACTGATGATTTATGTAGATTTTATACAATTTATTGAGTTTCAATAAATACGTTTCTATCAATCGTGATTATAATAAATTAATGAAAATCTTATTAAAACCTATTATGAAATTTAATATCCAAGAAAGATATTTCTTTTACGGAGATTTTATTAAAATATGTTTTTAATCGCTTATTCATTGACTTCGAAATGAGTCACTTCATTCGGTAATAAATGAAGGCGATTTTTTTTCATATTATCATAATTATTATACGCATAAAATCTTGGTTCATCTGTTTGAGTTTAATAGGTTTCGACACTATTTGATTGCTATAAACATTCGCGGAGGAGGCTTGTCGTAACTCGCTGTTAGATGATACAGCACATCAAGTTTACCTTTCAACCGTATTGTTGCATAATGTCCGCTTGATCGTTTTGGACCACGGCACCCAATCTCGATGGAGACTAGCCGACAACACAGGATATGTCATAGTGTATAAGTGTGTGTGCACAGTTGCACTCGCTGTTTTCTTGTTTCCTGTTTCCTTCAATCGGATTTCAAGATTGTTCTTGAGCGGCAAATCAAATTTGACCGAAAAGACTTAAGGTGCTAGACCAATTATGTTACGCGCTTCTTTTGCAACAGAAAAACCTAATATTTATTTACCCGACGCAAAGTTAGAACCCAGTGTCTGGAAAACTATTCAACCACTAGAAACAGCAATCATAATATATAGACACGGTGCAGAACTTAAGGTTCTGGGTTCCTAGTGAGGCAGTTGAAAAAGTTATTAAGGTTTAGACAAGAACTCCTCAATTGTAGCTCATTTTTTTATTTAGATGTTTTATCAGATAGGTCGTTTTTCTTTTCTCTTTTCTCGAACTCTCTCCAGTTCCAGGATTTGCACTCCCATCGGAATTAAAGGAGAAATAAATAGAGCTTCTTCAATATATGTATATCTCCTGAGCATTTAACTAAGTTCCCCCAAAGGCTAGGTGCTAGATTATCTAGCTTTGTACCACCCACTAATGTAAATAAGGACGTAACACGTTAGCAGTAGATAGTTAACATTTTTTGGACTGTTAATATCTGTGGCCGGTAGTGACCCCTTACCATCAGATGACCTATTTGCAAATCTGCCTACCTATTTCGAATATACAAAAAAAAACTAAATCATAATATAATATATTTTGGTATTATTGTTTTTACATATAGAAATAAAGTATGGAGGATTTTTCCGAGAGATAATCGTTTATACTTCACGTCAAACACAACTATTAGTGATCTTTAAACAACAAGTCATGTGTGCGACCTGTGACGTCATTACCGGATTGATTGATGCTGTTTGTTGAGCGTGTAGGGTGACGATAGACTAGGAAAGACGATTTGGGGAAATGGTACTAATTAATTATTGTGAAAAGCTGAGGCGGGTTTATTATTATATGAAGGAACATCTGGATATTACTGGTTAACACTTGGTGTATGGCTTTGTGCAGGGTAGTGTTCCGTTTGGGTAGGCAGTACACACTCATCCAATATAACTTTAGGCACAAAGGACATATAATCTTAGTTTCCATTGTTGGTGGTGCATTGACGATGTAAGGAATGGTTAACATTTCTTTCAGTGCGACTTGCCTATAGGTGGTGGTGACCACTAACCATCAATTGACCAATTCTCCTACCTATACTATGAAAAACAATAAAAGAATCCGGCTTAAGAGAATAACCGTTACTTAATATTTAAACATTAGACATTCAAGACAATTGAACATTATTGACAGTTTGTTTAATGACTATCGAAAAACTTTTATGATTGATGTCCTGATAATTTGCGGGAAAAACATGGTCCCATGAATAACCGATAAAAACAACACAGTGAAGTGAAGCAAGGACGACCTCTTGACACGGATGAAAGTGAAAAAGTTACACTTACTCGTACTCCTTGTCAACATGAGGTAAAGGAAATAAGAAAAAGGTTTTAGTTTGATATTAGTATTTCTCGTCCAAAATGTGGATTTATGTCATTATTGGACTATTTAAAAAGTATGTTTGCATAAATTGATACCATGATATATATCATAGACGGGATGCAACGGGACGTTTTTCAGCCTGTGATCATCGACTGTTGGACATAGGCCTCTTCTAGAGCACGCCACTGAACCTTAACTTTGCTTATTAATTATTGCCTCGATTTCTCACAGTTGCAAAATCCATGGTTATGACCGAAATTCGCTGCCGCAATTAAAATCTCCTGGATTTAGACTAGACTGTTGGTTTTAGACTCGTAAGATCGTAGGAAAAAGTGGAGTCTAAGATGTCGCTGAAGTGTAATGCATGCATGCTACTAGATTTTTTTTATGATATAGGTGGCAAACGAGCAGTAGGCTCACCCGATGGAAGTGACTACCACCGCCCATGGACATCTGCAACACCACAGTTTGCAGAATCTTTGAATCATTTTTTTTTGTCGAGGATGCTGGAACTGACCTGTAAACTGAGGTTGCACGTTGCAGTTTATTTTATTTTTAAATTTCAAGTAATTGATTATTACAATTAAGAGTCGAGTTTGAATTCGAACTCTTTTGAAAAACTTTCGTCTCTTAAAACATCAATAATAAAGTTAAACAAGATAGAACAAACGCCGAATTTAAAGTAATCGCAAATAACTTTATTAATTTAAATAAGTTGATCGGTAAATTTTATTAATACTTAATAAAATTTCAATAATTACCAATTATTATTTATTAAAACCACCTTTTGGATTCGTAAATGCCGCATCAAAATGTCTCTAAAACCCAAAAGTACGTCCATATTTGAATTTATGTTAGTTTAGTAACATAATGGTGTACATGGAGTACCCACTAAGTTCTCTCAACAACAATATACAAATAATCAAAACAAAAAATAGAATATATATTAAAAATATATAAAGACTATCGCTTACGGAAATACTTTAGGTTCAAGCCTATATGCCTAATTTGTTTTTGTGTTCGGTTAAGGATTACTTGGTGGTAGGACTTTGTGCAACCCAGTCTGGGTAGGTACCACACACTCATCAGATATTAGCAGTACTCAGTATTGTTGGGTTCCGGTTTGAAGGTAACGTAACATATTGGTCCCCAAGGTTGGTGGCGTATTGGTGATGTAAGGAATGGTTAATATTTCTTACAACGGCATTGTCTATGGGCGGTGGTGACCACTTACCATCCGGTGGCCTATTTGCTCGTCCGCCTAACGATACCATAAAAAAAAGAAAACATTAAGGAAAATTTAAATGTAAATCTGTCACTGCCCACGTTGGAACAGCGTGGTGAAATAAGCTTCAAGCCATCTTCTAAAAAAGGAGACCAATTCTTAATCCAGTCGTGGAACATTTACACAATTTTTTCATACCTTTGGCAGACGGAAAATTGGCCACCCGATGGTAAGTCACCATGCTCATGGATGTCGAAAGAACTTTTATCCATACCTGACATCGCCAGTACGCCACAGAACATGGAAATTAAGACATTATGTCCGTGGCTCTCTCATCTTTCAATACAAAATACATGATAAATAGGTACTTACCCAGATCACCTTTCACTAAGCCTTACCACCAAAGACTTGCATCCAAGACTGCAGATATCGAGGTCCTATCTGTACTGTATGTTTTTTATCAAGAAGAATTAGTAGTGATACTTTGCCCCAGAAAGTAAGTAGAGTTATTAGTCCAACGTTTGGGCTCAACGCGGCTGTTGGCTTACCTACCAACCAGCTATTTCTACATTGCTTATATATAATCAAATTTGCTGTACCTTTTTAACCATGGAATCTCTTACTCATTATGATATTGTAAATGTGTATGTGAGTTGGTTTCTTTGTTACGCTTTCACGTCTCAGTACTCAACTGATCATCTGGTAATTTTATACTTTGTAACGGGTTACCTAAAACCCATCGCCTCCTTACAGCCGAGGCCACCAGTGGGAAGTAGTGATGAATAAATCAGAAAACGAATAAGTATACATCGTCACGGTCGACCACACTTAACGTCACCGTGATTTATTGTGATGGAAGTTCGTCGCGATTTAAACTTAAGAAAAACTACGTTAAAAGATTTATCTATAAACTTAATTCGAATCTAGAGTTGAACCCGTTTTTCATCGAAAAAGGAAAATAAGGTCTCGTTAAGAATTTATTGATATCGGAAGAAAATGCTTCAAAAACTTTATATATTCTTGAAAATGAATCAAGTAGAATATATAAACGTGAAATAGTTTATGATTAAAAAAAAACAATAAATCAATATTAATTAAATAAATTTAAACGATGAGTTCTCCACTAAATAGGTGCCACACACACGAGGGCTCTATTAAACTCATTCTTAATTTATTTCGATACATTTTAATGGTTTTGACCGCGTTTCAGTTGCCTTTTGTCATTTCCTCTACGATAAAACTCCCAGTTAGCTCGTGACGGCAAATGGCATATAACATTCCAAGTCAATGAAGATGTCTTTATATAAAGATATATAATATATATCTATGATTATTGCTTTGTCATCAATGCTACTTTTTGGAACGAAATTCGTGTACTGGCAGTTATCATGACGAAACGAAAAAGCGTTATGCCTCCAAGTGACATTCCCTCTCTTTCTCTCTGTCTCGTTCTATTCGTATACGGTTTTATGACTATTATTATGTCATTACTATTTAAATACTCTAAACCGTTGTTAATTTATTTAATTATGTCTATTAATTAACAATTGTAATCTATCATTCACCAAAATATTGAAAAACTATTCACAAGTACTCATTAGTTAACAAAGTTATAATTATATTCTGGAAAATGACAAAAACATTAAGGAACTCATAAAACATGCAACTGACTATTTAATTTTATCTCCTAAGTCAACTGAAGAAGACCACCTGGCCGGCGGCGTGTCATATATTTTCTCATTGTCTGTCCGGTGACGTCACTTCCCCGTCCACGTCACTCAGACTGTGTTCAACAATAATATAATAACATATAGTGTAATCAATTTCGTCCAATTGGGTAACCCACGAATCGTCTCGCTTTTTTTTTACTGCAATTACTTTTGCTGTTTAGCGGTAGAATATATCAATATATGGTATCCAGATGCGCTCGCACAGAGCCCTATCAACAAGTTAATTGATTTTTGATTGTAATACTACCTAGCTAATAAAACATGAAGGCATTCAAGTAAGGTAAATCCAAATTATTGAAAAGACCCACCACAACATATCTATGGAGAAACAAAAACCAGAAAAAAGCAGCTTCAAACGCTCTTCGTGATTCTTGGCAGAACGTCAAACTATCGACGACAATTATAAGATAAACACGGCTCATATTACGGCGTATTGTACATTAAAAGCATAACACCTCGTCTCATTGTCTCCACTGGTAACAGGAGGGCTGGTTCGTTTTTTGCCCAGAGGATCGGAATTGAGATTCAATGCTGTTAGAATTCTTGCCACCATTCCACGCGGTCAACATTTATACAGTAATTACTTTTAATTCATATTTTTTTAAATCTAAGGACTTAATCTAAACCGAGATGGTCCAGTGGTTAGAACGCGTGCATCTTAACCGATAAATTATTAATGATAAATATTGGGTTCAAACCCAGGCAAGCACCACTGAATTATCATGTGCTTAATTTGCGTTTATAATTCATCTCGAATTCGGCGTTGAAGGAAAACATCGTGAGGAAGCCCGCATGTATCTAATTTCAACGAAATTCTGCCATATGTGTTTTCCATCAACCCGCATTTGAGCAGCGTAGTGGAATATGCTCCATACCTTCTCCTCAAAGGGAGTTAGTCCAGCAGTGGGAAATTTACAGGCTGTTAATGTATGTATGTATGTAAGGACTTAATGTTAATAATTCCTATTGAGTACCTACATATTCTGAATCAATGTACATGATTATGTTATCATATATATTTTTAAGTAATTACACAAAAATCAATGTAGGATCTATGTAGGTATCCTTTGCAATTATTGCTATTAATCATTCATCATCAATTATCCGATTTGTTTTGATTTTTATACATTTTAAACGCTGAATTTGTCTCAAAATCTTATTCAATGCATAATACATGCTTCCGTTTAAAAAAAGTTAAGTTCACCTTGACGTGGATTCATCGCTTCCACCGATGACAAATTGAGTAATCCAGTATGACAGCCTTTTCGAACAGGTATACTTTTGTCCGAAATATTTTTCGATCAATAGTTTGAGCGGCATTGCTCTGTAACATTTTCCTCGCCCTGTATAGATTTTATATTATTGGAATCCTGTCATATCTTTCTACATCACTAAACCTATCTCGTTAAACCAATAACGAATAAACTAGATCTTCGCGAAGCTAGGCGTGTTTCACGCTATATATGTCTTCAATGCTTACGATACTATAAATAGGTGATTAGGTATTCAAACATCTATTCCCTTCATATATCTATAAATAGATCTATGTTGTTTGAACGATCTGGCGAACATCACTGAATATTTAGACATAAAATTGTATCAATATCCTCAGTGTGCTTCTGTGTTTTTGGGCTAAACATTGTCATACAATATAGCGTAGATTTAGTTAGGGCTGTCTTTATAAACTCAATATCATAAGGTAAATAGCAATTCAGTAGGTCTTACATAATGCCCATTGTCACTTACCGTGTTTATAATTGGTTATAATAATTGGGTAATAATTGTAATATAATAATTGGTATAATGGATTATAATAATTGGGTCTTGAATAATGATCCCTGGCTGTCTAGTTGTTTTTTTTTTTTATGACAGCTCTCTCATTTGCTTTTCCGGTATGTGTATCCTGATCTATTTAGCTAGCTGCGAAATACCAATAACTGATTCATCACGAGGTCTTATGGAAACTATAAATCCGATTGATATGGTAATGGAAGAAAGCATTTTTGGAAATTTCGTCTTTAAGGAGAGTTAGTTTGAGTGAGTTTAGTCGTAGAAAATTGAACTACAGGCACAAGGGTTTGACGACCTCCGTGGTCGAGTAGTGTGTACACCGGTTTTTATGGGTACGCCACTTCGAGGTCTCGGGTTTGATCCCCGACTGAATCGATATAGAAAAAGTTCATTAGTTTTCTTTGTTGTCTTAGGGCTGGGTGTTTGTGGTACCGTCGTTACTTCTGATTTCCATAACACAAGTGCTTTAGCTACTTACATTGGGATCAGAGTAATGTATGTGATGTTGTCCAATATTTATTATTTATTTTATTAAAGGGACATAACATCTTGGATCCCAAGGTTGGTGTCGCATTGGCGATGTAAGGAATGGTTAATATTTCTTACAGCGCCGTTTATGTGGCCCGTATGCTCGTCCGCCAACCTATGCTATAAAAAAAGAACAGACAGCCAGTATTTAACGCGAATAAAATAAAATAAATTATTATCAAATAATTAAATTTGATTCAGAAATATCTTTTACACAATCTGCTTTCATTTACTGTAACGTAATATATTATTTTTTATATTAATTCGTTTATCAATAAAAATGGGATACTCAATATTGTAACGAAACATTTGAATGTGAACTATCGTAGTATAACATCAACTGAAATAAACTAGGTATTAAAACAAATCTGTTTATCATTTCATCACCGTCATCATGGAATTATAATAAGCAACATTACCTATTATATATTACAATTCTATGTAATCTATAGATAAACAACAACAACGACATTAATTGCGACAAAGAACAGAGTTCTTTGTGCGCGATGGAATTGATGTCACAGTTAGGCGGTGACATCGCGAGTCAGCACGCGTAGATCTGTGAAGGAGAGGGGAAGCAGGAATTAGAGAGAATAATTCCTTAGAGCACTCGCCGTGATATGTTTTAATAATATTTTAGATTAGGTCCATTTATAATACATTCATCACAATGCCCTAGTGGTTAACCGAAGATTGCAGGTCCGAATGCTGAAAAACAGTGAATTTGGTGATATTCATCTCGTGCTCGGTAGAGGAAAATATCGTGAATTAACCAGGACGTGTCAAGTAATAGTTTTCCACACGTGTAAGGTGTAAACTCCAAGCCTTCTCCTCAAAAGAGGCGACTTAGCTGAGCACTGGCACATTTATTGGCCTGTTACTTCACTTTTTAAATAATATAACATATGGTTAAATCAAATGTCGAATTCCTCGAACATAATAAACTTGCCATTGGCCACAAATACAGGAACTAGTTAGCTGTATGGCTATTAATCAAAGTAACTTAATGGAGTCTTAACAGATCAATTAGTTCCTCGGCTGGCATATTGCCACCTCACTATATCACCGATACTAACCAGCTCATAATGAACCCAGGTCTCGTAACAGCTATTTTGGTTACATAATCCAGATTATTGTTAAAATTATCTTCGTACATATAATAATAATTATTATTTTTATTACAAAAGTAGTTTTAATTTTTATTTTAGGTAAATTAATGAACAAATGGGTCTGATGGTAAATGGTCCCCGCCGCCCAAAGACGTTGGTTTTGGCACAGACCTTGGGATGTAAGATGTTATGTCCCCTGTGCCCGTAGTTAAACTGGATTACTCACCCTTCAAAACGGAACACAGCAAAGTTTGGTGGAAAAATATAGGGTCGTACCTATCCTGACGGACTTACACAAGGCCACAAAAAGCAACGATTGTCATTAACATTTTAACTAAGCCCAGTCGTATATTAAATGTAAGATTCATTCTGTGTAACAAATTAAGTATACCTTTCATATTAATGCCCAGAAACAATATTTGTAAAACAAAATCAAATCATTATAAACAAAATAATATTGCAATCCTATTAACTTATAATAAAGTGGGTAGTCGTTGAAATATATTAGTGTTTGTACATTAATCAGCAGAGTAATCAAACATTATTTAAAATAATTATCGAAATTTGCACATATTTAACGTAGCCCGGATAGCTCAGTTGGTAGAGCATTGGACTTTTAATCCAAGGGTCCAGGGTTCAAGTCCCTGTTCGGGCGCCATTTTTATCACAGAAATGTTTGCATATAAATTATATAGTATTAGTATAAGAATATGTATTTAAAACTTGTCGCGTCCAAATTTAAATTTTAATGAATACGGATTTATTTTATTGTAAAATAATATTATAATATACTAAAATCTTCTCTCGTGGTGCAAGTTCTTTGTATATTGGTTTTGTAGTTTTTAAATTAGTCAATATTAGTACTAAACTAAAGTACTAATATAAATGAGGAGAGTCATTTATTACTCAATTATATATATTAAAAAATACTACTACGATATATATTATACGAATATACAACGACGATGACAGTTTCTCAACAATTATTTCCCGCACGTTGTTTGATGATGTAATAAATTTTAGGACACACAGTCACCCTTTATATCGACTTGCAAGACATGACTTAGAGTCTGTCGAAGCGCGCCATTGAACATTTGCGTGTCGATGTCAATTGACACCCCATATTAATGACACTTTGACCTATATACTAAATATATAAGACAAAGTTACACTTGCCCATTGACGGTTCGGAAATAAACACCTCGGAAGAACCAGCGAATGAAACTCAGCGGGATTGTTTTGATATTATATTTTACTATTATAGCTTCATACAATATTAAAAAATATATTTTCGTTATTTGAAATAGCCTGAAGGCGATCATCTCATTGCAAGGTGTGCAATCAACTAAAAAGTCAGTCATTATATCCTTTAGCTAACAAACTCTCCTTGACGGTACTTTTAAATTTTAAAATTGAATTCCATGTCAATTTCAGGGATCCTGTTGTAGCAAGTTATCGTTGTCTCACAACGGGTTCACTAACCCTGTGTAATCGCTTAATTGAAGTTACTATTTTTTACTTGTTTCTGGTGTTAACATGTACTTCGAAGTTGCTGGAAAAATCGTTTATATTTAATTTCATCATCTTAACGAATATTTTGGGCCTAGATTGGAGATTGCTCAAATGGTCCTCTGCAATATCTAAATTAGCATTAGCATTTTTTTATTAGCAGCCCGTAAATGTCCCACTGCTGGGATAAAGGCCTCCTCTCCCTTTGAGGAGAAGGTTTGGAGCATATTCCACCACGCTGCTCCAATGCGGGTTGGCGGAATACACATGTGGCAGAATTTCGTTGAAATTAGACACATGCAGGTTTCCTCACGATGTTTTCCTTCACCACCGAGCACGAGATGAATTATAAACACAAATTAAGCACATGAAATTTCAGTGGTGCCTGCCTGGGTTTGAACCCGAAATCATCGGTTAAGATGCACGCGTTCTAACCACTGGGCCATCTCGGCTCAATATCAAAATATTATACTTTATTTGAGTAGGTGTTTTTCTCACAATATTTCTTACAGAGCTCATTGATGCTAGATGTTATTAAATCTATGTGCCGTTAAGAGCCCTATCTATTAAGCCATTGGGCCATCTTGTCTCTTCATAATACGAATTGAATTTAATAAGTGAAAATAAAATGTAGTAAATATGTTAATAGTTAAGTAACAGTAAGTACGTTCTGATGATTCCCGACGGATGTGAAACCTCGATATTGATGGACATTAAAATAATTTATAATCACTCAAAATAAACAATGAATACATATTTTTTTTCTTAATATTTTATAGAAACGAACTAAAAACTCGTGATGTACTCGTTATTCTGCACAATGTAGAAAACGAAGGAGTGGGTCATGAGGGTCATAAGAGAATCTCTTGCCGGGATGCTATCACGCTTTAAAGCCAAAAAAAGATCCATCGTCGCTTTAAGTAAATAATATATGCTTAAGAATAATATCAAATTCATTGGAATATATCCACTTCGATGCGTTGGCATGTTGACAAACTGTGACAGCGGACACGCGATGGTACAGAGTAGATTATTACAGAGAACACAGAGTGTTTGAATAAAAAAAATACTAGTGACATGATAAACCACCAAAAATGACGTGTAGGTGCTTGATTCTTTAGGAAAATTTACATGGTTAATTTTTGTTCAACTGTCCGGCAACACACTACCGATAAATCATGATTGATTAATTTCATTTGCTTGACTGTAAATTATCCACTGCTAAGCTAAATCCACGGTAAGGTTTGGAACTAATTCTACCACGTTTGCTAAATACTTGTTAGTGGATAATGGCGTGGGAAATTTTCACCCAATACATGCACGAGATGAATTCTAAACAAAAATAAAACACATGAAAACTCAGCGAGTCTTAACAGAATTTATACTCGTCATTTTGGTTAAGACACGTGTGTATCGTTAATATGTCTAATTAAATAGCGTGATTCCTACCTTCCTGTTATACATTTCCGTCATCACGTATTTAATTCAATCAAAAGACAATACATTGTGTGCCGTATTTTGTGGCCAATTAGCGAGAATGATGTTGTTTTAATAACAAAATGTAAAGAGTTAGGTTATTATTTAAAATGATTAGTCGATTTCAATGAAAGAATATTATTTCTATCTTGGCTGATTATGAAACAAGTTGAAATGAAGAATTTTTGACGAACTGTCGCTCGCGGCTTCAGTCGCGTTCTTGGGATTGATCTTCAAATGTTGAGGTTTCTTGAGGTTGCAAGCTTTCTGCGTAGCAAATTTTATCTAATTCGGTTCAGTTGTGTGTGGCGTAACAGACAGACATGAGAAAAAAATCTAATGTATCTTTAGCACGAATTAATCCTTTAATTCATCATCATCATCAGCCCACTTTCGTCCACTGCTGAACATAGGCCTCTCCAAATGCACACCACTGTGGTCTTTCTTCGGCAACTCGCATCCAGCTCCTGCCAGCTGTCTTGCGCAAATCGTCACTCCACCGTGCCTGAGGACGTCCTACACTACGTTTGCCAAGACGCGGTCTCCACTCTAGAACACGTTTTCCCAAACGGCTATCGATTCTACGACAAAGTCAAAGTCAAAAATCTTTATTCAATATAGAAGTGTTTGCACTTGCTTATTGATTGTAAAAAATCTACCACCGGTTCGGAATTTAGCACCTCGGACCTGAGAAGAACCGGCGAAAGAAACTCAGCGGGATATATTTTTTTTCATTTTTTTTAACCATTTTCCATGTAGGTACAATGATAAGTATATATTAGTTGTTTGGAACAGCCTGGAGGCGATCATTTCAAACAAATAAGTCTTTAATTATTAATCTATAAATTGAAGTTACTAATCTAACTCTACTGTATGTTACTCTATATTTACACATTTTAATCTATTATTAATCAATAAAAAAATATTTTAATATAAATTAAAAAAGTATCAAGTGATCACGTGTCGCGGTAACAAATGAGTACTGTTCGTAGTTACTAATGCGTCGACGAACGTGACCTCCGTGACCCGCGTTCCTCCTCGAAACAGCTGATAGCTGATTCTACTTATTTCATTATGAATTTAATTATTAACTTGCTTAGAAGAGATAGTTAGATGAAAAAGAATTCAAAATTTATATATATCTATTTCAAAGGAGATTTTTTATTTAATTTGCCTTCAAATCATCTTATTCGAAGTCTTTCAAATCTAATGTAAAAAGTATCACAATGAGTTTTTGGATACGAATATTTTCATATTCACCTTTAAAAGAAAACCTGAAAATGTACCTTATATTTTATAAATTGAATAAAAAATAATCCAATATCTAAAATAGTAATCTCACTGTTTGCTATTATTTACAGGCTGGGCGAAGAACATGAAAATAGTGTAAGTAGTTGAGCTTATTGACAATAACTTACATAACAAACTGACTGCCAGACAGATTAGGTTCAGGGCAAAAACCTCGAATATCCGACCGGTTAAAAGTTATCTGTCTGTCTGAAGACTAGAAGTTGGAAGTAAGTACATTCCCTTGCCTCGGAAAACACGTAAAGCCTTTGGTCACGATTGAACTCTTATTAATTAATTAATTTTATTAATTATTTTTATGAATATATGGCTCGTTTAATTAACTAGCAACTACCACAGATTTATCAGTATATACTTATAAAATCGTTTGCCAACTTATTTGTTGTTGTTTTGACAGGAAATTTCAAATGTAAGCGAAAAAATTAAAATAACTTTGTATGTAGTTGAGGCTTTGGGAGCATAGTTTCTCTGTAACAACATTACTCTGTGGTTGATACAGGATAGCTCTTTGTCACGTCACTACTATTGTTCGATTAGTTATTTGACTGACTGATGACGTGTTTGTGAAGAAATTTTATATATTGTCACGTTGTTACTGTAATTACAATATGTATATATCCGTGTATTGTTTCCATACTTTTTATATGTTGGTATTCGTCTGAATTATACTTTGGATTACATGTTTCAAATAACTGATATTTGTGCAAATTTTTAGTCGTATCCATCCCTTATTTATGTTTAAACAAAACACATACTATTTGCGTTGTATTGATTTAGGTGGCAATTACGATATTTGTAGCTGTTTCAAAACTTTTCAGAAATCAACGTTTCCTTTTTGAATAGTTCGCACTGGGACACGTCTCTCGACATCCGTTCACAATTTTTATTGATAATTTAATTGCCTAGAGGAAGTTTGGCACGAATACGCCTATTGACAACATCAAAGCTACATATTTTCGTGCAGAAACGGCTTAAAGCTAAATCGATAATATTTTAGAAATGTTTAATTAACATTATAAAAGAACATAGTGTATTGTTGTTTCTCTATCTCACATCAATAATTTATCAATTGAAAGAAGAAGACGAAATATGTGTGTACTTGTTCTTTAATTCAAGTACTCCAATCAATAATTTTGAGTCATCAGTTGACATGATTAAATTAATATAAATATAACACCTGGCATTGGAACTGTATGAAATTTTAATCATTCCTCACATCAAGAATAAACCACCAATCTATGGGAACAAAGTGGTTAACATGTGAGTGTGTGTAGATACACTGACTCACTCACTGTAGAATATATGATTATTGGGTGGTACTCACTATCACAAAGCCCTACCACAAAGTAACTTATGAAGTACTAGCTGTGCCCGCGACTTCATGCGCGTTTGAATTAAATAAAAAAGCGTGACTTTATTTTTATTTTACATATAATTCTAAAATAAAAGTAGTCTAAGTTACTGCTTATTACATCAGCTATCTGCCAGTGAAAGTCCCGTCAAAATCGGTCCAGCCGTTCCAGAGATTAACCGGAACAAACAGGCAGACAGACAAAAATTGTAAAAAATGTTATTTAGGTATATGTACCGTGTATACATACATATGCATTTAGTAAAACGCGGTTATTTTAATATTACAAACAGACACTCCAATTTTATTATATGTATAAATAGCTCCCTATTCTCCTTTTTCCAAGTCGTGTTCATCATTTGAAGACTTTTCTTCCCCACTAATTCATATTTCTTTAAACAATGTAGCCTGACCATCATTAAATTGGCAATAGTCAAGCCATCAAATACTGTAGTAATTGTTATCCAAAAACAGTTTAATAGAAGTATATTAATCAAAATGGCGGTGTAAACAGGAACGTTTCTAAAGGAAATAATTTTCAATATTTTACCAAGTATATATTTTCTGTCTTCACTTTAAAGTCTAGTCGTATGTATCGACATATGTCAGGGTTGCTGCCTTAGGATGATATAGACAGTAGGATACGATTTTAGGTGCTAAGAGTTCAATTTTATTTAAAGATTTATTAAAGAGTTGTTCGTATCGGTGTCTACGTGTGTTAATGACTATCATATCCTTACTGATTTTGGTCACGAGTCATTTTGAACAGAGTATTGCCCATTGCATTTAGTTTTCTACTGAGTTTCTTGCCGTTTCTTCTCGGTAGAATCTACATTCCGAACAGGTGCTTTACTTTAAATAGTTTGTTAAATGACGATTCAAGTGCTTGTAAAAGCCTACTTGAATGAAGTATATTTTGATTTTGATTTTAATATAGGTAGACGGACACACAAATGATACTAAATGGTAATGGTAACTACTTGCCATAATAAATAATAAATATTAATTATTCCTTATATCGCCAATGTGCCACCAACCTTGGTGCTATTTACATTAAAAGCCTTAAAATTTTCCACTGCTGGGATAAGGCCTCCTCTCCCTTTGAGGAGAACGCTTGGAGCATATTTCACCACGCTGCTCCAATGCGGGTTGGTGACCACTAGACCAATCCTTTATATTAATTCAAAAGTTTTTTTTCCCATATGCATATATTAAAGGCAAATAATAATAACCTGGAAAAGAAATCAGGTCTCATCAGTTAATCTACAGCCAATTATTAAAAATTTTCATTGCTGTGTTCCGGTTTGAGGGATTAGGGATTAGGGATCCTATATTTCTTCAGGGACAAGAGACATAACGTTTTAGTTTCCAATATTGGTGGCGCGTTGCTATAAGTTGCAATATATACAGGAAGAGATAACCATTTCTATCAAACAACCTTTTAGCATGTAGGCATCTGTAAAAAAAATGAAAGTCATTTCAATAGATTTGGTTGGTTGTTAGTGTGTTTTCAGTTAGGAAAATAATTATTAATTGAAGTGAATCAACTTAGCTGTTGTAATATGACGGTATCAATAACTGAAGTCATTACACAATAACAGTAACGGCCTGCAAATGACGCAATGCTGAGCTAAGGGCTTCTCGTTTTCTGAGAAGTTTGGGAGCCTATTCCATCACGTCGCTCCAATGCGGGTTCACACATGGGGCAGAATTTCATTGGAATTACACACATTCATTATTTCTCACGATTAAGTCATTAAATCTTTACTTATTAAATTTTGTCCAATATATTTAATATATTTTGTTGTTTCAACCCTGGACTCATACGTTGAATGCAACAGAACGTCACAAGTTTGAAAATATTTGAAAATAACTATCTCACATGTTTTATATGGATCTAGAATTGATAGATAAAATCTGGCTTCTGTTTCCCTATGTGTAAAGATACACGACACAAATATTGTCAAAAAAACGTGACTGGACTTGCCTTTAATAATTTATCAAATTACAAGCCGTTTACCCGATGCGTTAATCCATCGGAAAACACGTTACGATGCTCTTTTATTTATAAATCAGAAACGTAAACACCGATTTCCTTGTTTTAACTTAAAATATGATGAACTTTCATACGAATTTTCATCACCCATTTCGCTCTTCTAAGTGATGAATTTTCGTAAAGGCTGTACAGAAGCCTAAACATTGATTTTTATATTTAACTGAACTTCAAACTTTCGTCCCCAAAAGTTGAAAGTTGGGATCAGAAATGCTTTGACATTTGCCTGTTTCTCAAAAACGGAAGACTAAATAACAATTTATATATTTATAACATTGGAAATGAATTTCTTTACAAGCTGTCATCCCCAATATAATTTAGAAGATGAACTTTGGAAAATTTCCTCTTGGAGTTCATCAATATTCCATAAGGAATTCCTGTGCAAAATTAACCTTTATGCCAGTCCAAAAAAATTATGAAGTCAAGAAGTTGATTATCAGTATTAACTACTGTGTTACATATAACACACATATAGGACATACGAAGTTAAATAAAAGAGTCAAACAGGTCTCCTATGAGTGTTTTAGTACATAACCGCTTTTCGTAACCGTCGGTTAAATTTTGTCTGCAGTGCGTATAACAGCGAAATATGTGGAGTCGATTTTTTAAATAAAATATGCATATATTCAACGTACTATAGACTGCTCGGTGTAGTGTCTAGCTGATTAGACATCAGATCCTCTCCTCCTGGATTTCGACTTGGGATCCGTATTAGGCATATCACGTTGGCTTCCCAAATAAATAAATAAATTTATGATTATTTACATACATCGCGATCGTGTCATTACCAAAATGAGCTATCAACCATGAACCGAATTTTATAATAACCTTTCACACATAAGCGCTCTTTGACATTTTCTAGAATTTTGAACGCAACGGTTGATACCATATGCCCCTTTAAGTTTTAGTTCAGATTTGACAGCGTAACAAAAAGTATCACATTTTTGAAATTAGTTAAGACTTATTGTGGACAAAGAAACATTCTAGTGAATACTAAATTATATAAATTAACATCGAATGAGTAAACCATGAATGTATAATGATCGTGAGAATACAAACAGCATTTCCTCGTTGAATTGCAATTACTTGTCCCGATTCTCTAGTCGAGACTTGAGCGTGTCGCTGGTGTTTAAATATGCCTGTTTTATTGACAGACGAAGCAAGTAACTTAGAGTTACGTATATTATAACTTCCCTCGGTGGTATCGCTTTGTTCTATCCCGTCTGCGTATACACCACCCACTGTTCACACATCCTATCGCTAAGCTAAGTATGGTTGGCTTGGGATTCAACGCCAATGTGGTGACCATACCATCAGACAACATAAAATACACTATTATTTACAAGCTCTTATCAAATCAAAGTATACTTTATTTAAGTAGGCTTTTACAAGCACTTTTGAATCATCATTTAACAAACCATTTAAAGTAAAGCTACCACCGGTTCGGAATGTAGATTCTACCGAGAAGAACCGTCAAGAAACTCAGTAGCTACTCTTTTTCAATATCTAAAAATACAGTAAAGTCAGTTATCAGACTTGTATAAAATCTTTTCAGTCGAATTCTAAAAGATCTTAATGTTCATAGATGTGGAGTTAATATATGACGTTATAGATCTATAACACGTGTAGGGGCCTCTGATTGTACTTATTACATTTTATTTCACACTGAACGATTCTATTCATGACTATGTCTCCTGTTTCCTAATAACCGGTAAATATGATACCAGGTGGTTATTACCACATCATTACTCCGTTGTATTAGATAATGCGTTCTGTGTTATAATAACATTTTAGATTAAATATATATACATAATTATTTAATCAAAATATCATAAATATATATTACGAGTTAAAGTTATTCAATAATATTCATGGCCCAGTGGTTAGAACGCGTGCATCTTAACCCATGATTTCGGATTCAAGCAGGCAGGCACCACTGAATTTTCATGTGCTTAATTTGTGTTTATAATTCATCTCGTGCTCGGCGGTGAAGGAAAACATCGTGAGGAAACCTGAATGTGTCTAATTTCAAAGAAATTCTGCCACATGTGTATTCCACCAACCCGCATTGGAGCAGCTTGGTGGAATATGCTCCAAACCTTCTCCTCAAAGGGAGAGGAGGCCTTTAGCACAGCAGTGAGAAATTTACAGGCTGCTAATGCTAAAAAAAAATATTCATAAGCACTCAAGGTAAAAATATTTTTGTTATTTTTGGTTTAGTATATTTAAAGAAATTACTGTAACAGACGGACAGATAAACACGAAAGTGATGCTATGAATTATATGATTTAAAAAAAAGTTACGATTTTCTATATAAAATAAAATAAAAAATGTAACTATTCAATTAGATTTACTAACTTGGCTAAACACTGAAAACTCATTGGTCCCTATTACGTCATCGCCTATCGTTATCCAATGATAATTAATATTAAACTTATATTAGTTAATCTCATATTAATCAGCGTTTTCAAAACTGGATATTAATCGTCAAATCTTTTACAACAAAAGATCAAAACAAACGCAGCCGTGTGAAGCCGGTAGTCATAAATAACAGCCACGCTGCGTGATTTATACCACGCGACGGGTTGAAAATATCATGTGTATCAACTTTTTAACTTTATTTAACCGTGAAACATAATCTTAAACTGAAGTTTTATTTTATGTTTTATGTAAAAACTGTTTGTAATAAAAATACTGTATCATCGTTATTAATCATGGGGGTAAAGTTCTTTTTTGACGGGTAATGTTGATAGACGTTGTGTAGATGAGTTCTAGACTGGAGACCAGAGATGGACATTGCGTAGTCCACTGAACAAGGTGTATGAATAACCTGAAGAAGGTGGCGCGTCACGACTAAATGCCGATGAAAAAAAAACCGAGAGCGTTGGAGTATCGATAAATATGAGGGTAGGGCAACAATTATATATTTGGAATGAAAGTAATAAATATATTTCCTTGGTGGTAATGTTCTACCACCAAACAGTAATATTAGGAATTGATAAATTATTGTGTATGTAGTTGTATATAGTAAGTCGGTGTAAACACAGGCTCATAAAATCTTAGGTCTTAAGGATGGTGGCGCATTGAAGATGCAAGGAATGGTCAATATTTCTCACAACGCCAATGTCTATGATGACCACTTATCAACAGGCGGCGTTTCGGCCTACCTACCTTTAACATAAAAAAAAACACGACAAAATTTTAAAATATTCTATACAAATACATTTCCATGCCAACAAGTACGGAATAAAAAACAACCGAAAAACGAGCTGTATATCACGCGGAAAATACTTCATAATTTATATGACTGAAACACGTGTAGCTATGGTACGAGTATGTAGCTATATTAACGTTCTCTACTATTGACTTCGTTGGTCTAGTAGCTGATATGGCTGCAGGCTTCAAGGTACTGGGTACAAATCTTAAACTGACCCAAAAATTTACATGGGATAGTATATTAACATTATCAGAATACATTGTGTAATTTTATTTGTATTTAACTGACAAAACTTTGTATCTCAAATTAGGAAAGAGTAACTAGTAAGTTTCTTAC
Organism: Vanessa atalanta; assembly: GCF_905147765.1. Taxonomy (NCBI): domain Eukaryota; kingdom Metazoa; phylum Arthropoda; class Insecta; order Lepidoptera; family Nymphalidae; genus Vanessa; species Vanessa atalanta. The sequence continues at coordinate 944,323 of NC_061896.1, forward strand.
CGGTTCTTTTTGTTAAAACCTACATTTCGAACAGGTTATACTAGCTACTGTAAGTAACACTGTTAGTGAGTAAGCGCTCACCCCTAAAACCGGAACACAGCAATACAATGTACTGCTTGGTGTTAGAATATATGGTAAGTAGGTGTTACTCACCAACACAGGCTTTTACAAAGCTCTCTCTCTCTGCCGAAGGACGTCCACTGCTGGACATAGGCCTCCCCCAAAGATCGCCACAACGACCGGTCTTGCAGTGTGCAGCCCGCAACCAGCGGCTTCTCGCGACCTTCACCAGGTCTTCTGACAACATTGTGGGGGGCCTACCCGCAAATAAAAAAAAAAGCTACAAAGCTCTACTACCAAGTAAAATACCTAATAATAACGTAGACCTCATTGAACTCCTGCGATGCCAGGGCGGGTAACTTTAAAAAATTGATTGATTTCAACCGTACATTGTAAATTACAATGATGTGATTGTATGTATAATATCTTATTTATGATTTTTCCTACTTGGTTTTGCCGGAAGAAATTTCTGATTCCTATCAGTCAGACAAGGGAGACATAGATGAACTCAACTCCAAAGAGACATCAAACAAGGAAGAGATTAGGTACACAGAGTATAACGTTAGAGAACATAGTACATACATATATTTATTAGCTTCTGCTATATGTATATGCTGCTTAAACTAATCACAATACTCCACATCCAGTTTTTCGTCAGACTCATCCGCGTTTAGAACAACTTACTAAAGTTGTTAAAGCAAGCTGCGACGTCATGAGTCAGGTGACGCTTTAAACGACAAGCTAAGAACTTATATTTGTTTTGTACTAACATACTCAGCGACGCTTTACTGTGCCTATGTTCTACATTGAATTTTACTGTACGATAATATTCAGCCAAATACCTTTTCTGAAACGCCCTGCATACAGCATATAATTCATCTAAAAAAAAATCGCAGTGTGCAGCAATTTTTGTACATATATAGAAGATTTGATTTCCTAGTATAATACCACGTCTCAATGTCACGTATGTATTTTTATATGTACCTTCGTATTTATTATCGGCGTCTATAAGGTTGACAAATATACAATGCTTTGAGTACCCCAAAGATGATCAAAATCCTGAAAATAATTTTCAGAATGTTATAAGCGACATATATTTTATTGATTATAACATTTAAAGGATACAAGCATCAAAATAGCGTATCACCGTAACTTGGTTACCGATCAATCACA